>NC_056744.1:131378646-131653646 GCF_019279795.1 Protopterus annectens
CTAAAAAGCATACTTCTGTTTTAGAGGAGTCTAGTAGTAATAATTGTTGATCAGTGACCTATTGAACAAGGGTATGAAAATCAACCCGAAGTACGAGTTCAAGAGAAGAGACAGAATGGTTGGAGCAGAACTGGACCGTGTCATCAGTATAAAGTAGGATAGGACCATATCATCAGTATAAAGCAGGAGAGGACCATGTCATCAGTATAAAGCAGGATATGACCTTGTCATCAGTATAAAGCAGGAGAGGACCTTGTCATCAGTATAAAGCAGGAGAGGACCATGTCATCAGTATAAAGCAGGATAGGACCATGAGATCAGTATAAAGCAGGAGAGGACCATGTCATCAGTATAAAGCAGGAGAGGACCATGTCATCAGTATAAAGCAGGATAGGACCTTGTCATCAGTATAAAGCAGGAGAGGATCATGTCATCAGTATAAAGCATGAGAGGTCCATGTCATCAGTATAAAGCAGGATAGGACCATGAGATCAGTATAAAGCAGGAGAGGACCATGTCATCAGTATAAAGCAGGAGAGGATCATGTCATCAGTATAAAGCAGGAGAGGTCCATGTCATCAGTATAAAGCAGGATAGGACCTTGTCATCAGTATAAAGCAGGAGTGGACCAGGTCATCAGTATAAAGCAGGAGAGGATCATGTCATCAGCATAAAGCAGGAGAGGACCTTGTCATCAGTATAAAGCAGGAGAGGATCATGTCATCAGTATAAAGCAGGAGAGGATCATGTCATCAGTATAAAGCATGAGAGGACCATGTCATCAGTATAAAGCAGGATAGGACCTTGTCATCAGTATAAAGCATGAGAGGACCATGTCATCAGTATAAAGCAGGATAGGACCTTGTCATCAGTATAAAGCAGGAGAGGACCATGTCATCAGTATAAAGCAGGATAGGACCTTGTCATCAGTATAAAGCAGGAGAGGATCATGTCATCAGTATAAAGCAGGAAAGGTCCATGTCATCAGTATAAAGCAGGATAGGACCTTGTCATCAGTATAAAGCAGGAGAGGATCTTGTCATCAGTATAAAGCAGGAGAAGACCATGTCATCAGTATAAAGCAGGATAGGACCTTGTCATCAGTATAAAGCAGGAGAGGACCTTGTCATCAGTATAAAGCAGGAGAAGACCATGTCATCAGTATAAAGCAGGATAGGACCTTGTCATCAGTATAAAGCAGGAGAGGATCATGTCATCAGTATAAAGCAGGAGAGGACCTTGTCATCAGTATAAAGCAGGAGAGGACCATGTCATCAGTATAAAGCAGGAGAGGTCCATGTCATCAGTATAAAGCAGGAGAGGTCCATGTCATCAGTATAAAGCATGAGAGGTCCATGTCATCAGTATAAAGCAGGAGAGGACCATGTCATCAGTATAAAGCATGAGAGGTCCATGTCATCAGTATAAAGCAGGAGAGGACCATGTCATCAGTATAAAGCATGAGAGGTCCATGTCATCAGTATAAAGCAGGAGAGGACCTTGTCATCAGTATAAAGCAGGAGAGGACCATGAGATCAGTTAAAGCAGGAGAGGTCCATGTCATCAGTATAAAGCAGGAAAGGACCAGGTCATCAGTATAATGCATGAGAGGTCCATGTCATCAGTATAAAGCAGGAGAAGACCATGTCATCAGTATAAAGCAGGATAGGACCTTGTCATCAGTATAAAGCAGGAGAGGATCATGTCATCAGTATAAAGCAGGAGAGGACCTTGTCATCAGTATAAAGCAGGAGAGGACCATGTCATCAGTATAAAGCAGGAGAGGTCCATGTCATCAGTATAAAGCAGGAGAGGTCCATGTCATCAGTATAAAGCATGAGAGGTCCATGTCATCAGTATAAAGCAGGAGAGGACCATGTCATCAGTATAAAGCATGAGAGGTCCATGTCATCAGTATAAAGCAGGAGAGGACCATGTCATCAGTATAAAGCATGAGAGGACCATGAGATCAGTATAAAGCAGGAGAGGACCAGGTCATCAGTATAAAGCATGAGAGGACCGTGAGATCAGTATAAAGCAGGAGAGGAAGATGGAGCAAATCAAAAGAAAGTTTGTTAATGTAGATACAAAAGAGGACCGATGTCAGAATACATCCATGAGGGACACCTTTCTGCAGAGGGACCAATGTAGAGGTTGATGAACTGAAATTAACTGAGAAGTGGCAGGTAGAGGGATAGTTTTTGAACCAGGGCAGTGTGTCATCACTAATGCCTACTTCAGTGAGATGGTCCAGGAAATATGAGTGATCAACAAGATCAAAGGCTCTGGTGAGGTCAATAAAAATTGCTCCAATGATTTGGTCTTTGTCCTTTCTAAGAAAAATGTTGTCGCTGAATGTCCAGATAGCTGTGTATGTATTGTGACCAGATAGAAACCCTTTGAGAGAGAATGTGGTATTAGCTGAGGTACTGAGTGAATTGTAAATAATGTTTCTAGAATCTTTCCTAAGGTAGGGAGAATAGAAATGTGCCCAAAGTCCAATGGATTGGGTTTCTTAGGGAGAGGTTTTACAATGGCATTCTTCCAGCTATTAGGCATAACATTAATTGTAACACACATGTTGTAGATGCGTTTTTATGGGGTTATGATATTTTCAGTACAGTGACAAATGAACCATGGGTGAAGGTTGTCAGTACCTGGGGGACTATCAAATTTAAACTGTTCAAGCAGGGGGTAGATATCCTTGGATGTGGTAGCTCTGAGTGGGAGTGTAAGATGCAGTTTAGGATTAGCTGAGAAAGGGCTTGGAATGTTGCTGAAATGAGAAAGGAAATCAGAGGCAGACAGTTGAGATGATGTGGAATACATGGAGGGAAGGCTCTTCCATCCTGTAAGACGGTTGACCTCTTTCTAGAAGTTATGGGGTGATTTAATTTGTGAGGTTCGGTACGATTTCATCAAGTGACTTTTCTGACAATGTACAACTTGCTTTTCAAGGCTGTGTAGCTGAGTACACACTGCCTGTTTACAGTAGTAGGACATGCTTACCAGGAATGCCATGCCTTGTCTGTAAGTTGACGTCACTGAATCACTGAATGTGTCATAACAGTACAAGCCTGGGGTAGTACTACATTTGCACTGTAAGTATAGACATCAAAGTTTCCTTAAAGAAATATTTTTTTATCTAATTTGGGTGTCATGTAAAAAGTGCCAACATTCTAAGCAATGCCTTAATATATGTGCAGCTGTACTGTGCAAATGGTGGCAGCATTCTATTTTGAAATTAGAGGTTTTTAACTCATTAATACCTATGTGGTGTGGAATGTCACACCTCTAGCACCCTACATATACTTTGCATTCCAGTGCATGTTTTTGTTTTGAAAAATGAACTTAAAAAGCATAAGATTAACAAATGTAAACATTGGGTGAGCAATAAAAGCTATTAAAACAGTACATATAACAGTGATAACAGTGCAGTTATAGTCTTTTTCATAAATATTGTAATGTATTATAGTGCGCAAAACACCAAATTATCTTTTTTCCTAAGTTTTCACAAACAATTTTTCATATTTTGAAAACTGTACACCCTAGACATATAGTTAGAACATTTTGTTAACATTACATAGGCTTTCACATGACAACAAGACATTCCTCTGTGGATGTATGTTTATTGAGATATTTATAGAAGTATGACAACATATGTTTAATTGCATAATTAGCAAAACAAACAATGCTTGGTACTTCAAGATGTGCAACTTACAGTGCAAATATCGAGACAGTTTTCTACACCGTCATCTAAGGCTTCACTCCATGTCATTCAACAGTTTGTAAGTCACCTGGTTTTTGAAGTACACATGGAAATCTTGCTTAGTTTCATAATTATAAACAAGGAACCAGCAATATTTCCAGTACAGTGTGATATAAACCTGCACTGACAGCGAATTGTCTTGCTTCACACCAAATACCTCATTTACATACAAGCATTTCAGTTATGAAAACATGAATATAAATACTAAAATATGAATAAGTGGCAAATAATACTTAATTTCTCCACTACAGTAAATCCTAGACAAACAATCATACTGTCATTGTGTTACTAGCTCCTTGCCCTTTCTAATACTGCCTATTGGCAGCATGGTAAGTCACTTAGTTAAAGAAGCCAGTTCCAAAAAAGTTCTGGACTTCATAAGGCAATATGGTTGCAAACTGGAAGTATACCAAAAAAAGTATTAAGGCTTTAGTGCGTTACTGTCTACTTACACTTTCTTCTCTGCTGCGTAAATATAGCTTATAAATCTTTATCAACAAAGTATAACCCATTTGGCAAAACAAAAGAAAAATGTAAGCCTTTGCGGCTGAAACTTAGTTAAGTGAAAAGACACCTAATGCTGTTCATTGTTTTTTCATGCATACATTGACCCTGCTTCTTGCTTATTCTGAACTTTTTGTATTGGCTTTTGAATACTAAAAGTTTACAAGCATTTTATGCTTGATCCAGAATATCCTTTTGTTCTCAGACTAATGTTGGCAATAGAGGCCTGACATAGTGGTTAAAGCGTTTGCTTCACAGGTGAGAGGTGAAGAGTGATTCTCACCAAGGGAAAATGGGCTTGGCTTGGCTTAAAATGGCACACAAGGACAGTTAGCCTAGTACTTACCCTACAAACGTATAGCACACATCATTAAGAAACAAGTAACAACAAGAACAGATATACAAAATGGGTACACAGTTTTTACTTTGCAAGTTTTCATCATCAGGTAGGCTGATTGGACCGCAAGGGCTCAGTTTAGCAATGAACTAGTTACAATCAGTAGAAAACAGGAAAACATCAAAATAAATTCTGACGAATGCCAGAGTAAATGACATGTAATAGCAAAATGTAGCAATAATGTTTGTATTTGCAATGAAGTACTTTATAAAGACAAATAAGCAGACTGCGTTGGTGGTGCTGCGGTAGCGTTGTCGCCTCACAGTAAGATGTTGTCCTGTTCGATTCTCAGCTACAGCGTCTTCTGTGTGGAGACGTGCATGAATGGGCATACCTTTGTTGAAGGTTGTGTGTCAGGGCCGGCAACTCGACACGTAAAAAATCTACTGCCAATCATTAGCGGACCGGAGTTCCGCTGTGGCTACCCCTAACCGGGAAACACCGAAAGACACAACAAAGACAAGTAAGCAATAATAAAAAAAAAACACAAAGGGTGATAAATGATGAATACTATACCATTTTGGGAACCAATCCTATAGGCAGAGAGCCTTTCAATCCAATAAAATCTAGTATTCACCAGTGCTGCTCTCCATGTTATTTGTAATTCCACTTAGAATATGTATGTTTTAAGGTATAATGAAATGAAAACGATGATCCTTTTTTCTGTGATTTAAATGTTTTGTGTATTTCTTTACACAAGTAATACTATCTAGTGAAGAGAAAGTACTGGCCAATACTGGAATGACTACAGCTGTGTATTCTGAGGCCCAACATTGCAGGAGAAGGCAGTCTGGTTTTGTTCAATACTGCTCGCCCTGAAAGTTATTATTACACAACTATTTGTTTTATAATTAAGTATAATAATGTAAACATATTTCTATTTTAACATAAAACAGTCATTCTGCTATTCATATAGCACTGAAAAGGAAGAAAAAGCAATTTGAAAGTTCACATTAAATGCACAGGAAATCTAAAGTACTTTATGTACTTGAAATCCCAGACCTTACATGTCTCTTTGTTCAGAGTTGTAAATAACTGTGGTTCTGTACAAATAACTGCTTTTTATTTTGTTAAATGGAAACTTAACTATATAAAGCATTGAATGGAAAGATTTGAGGTGGTACTTGCATTTTAATATTTTCTGTAACATTATGACAGTTCATGTTCCAACTGCTCTTCCTGTAGTACAGGTGTCTGTATCATTAAAGCTATTTTCCTAATTGAACACTAGAAGACGGGAATTGCAAGAAATAATTTATTGTTAGTATTGGAGATGCTCAGTCAGTCACAACAAGCCAGCTATTTTCAAAACTGCACAAGAAGAGGAAGGCACATTTTACAGATGTACTACATCTGATGTGTTTTAATATCACCCCGTCGTTTGATGAACCTGGCAGATTTAATAAGCAGCCACTGTCTAACTGGTGTAGATGACTGAAATAAAGTAGCTTTCCTCCCACACTTATTGCTTCCACTGTCTGTTGATCAATAGCCCAATCCCATCCAATCTGTCCATTTGTTTCTCATCACCAGGGCAAGTGTCAAATGGAAGGAGCCATCAGTCAGACAATCATTAGGACTGTTTTTTTTTTTCTCCCTGGGCAATCTGTCCATACCAGGTACAGCACTGGGGTGAGGTGTGCAATATGATATTAGCAGAGGACATATCTCACTTTCAGAAGCAGCCCTCTCTTCCCCCCATCATCACCAGCACCAGGGAAATTACATTGCTCAGTGTGTCACTAAGTGTATGCAAACCCCTCTAACACCCCCTTAGGAGAGGCATGTGGGTCATACACCTTCACTTCTCTCCTTTCTGTTTCCTCCAGTGCCAGGATCACAATTCCGTTGCACAGGAGAGCCAGACCACAAGTAGCTTTGATGTATATGTACACAAAGGATATTCCATGCCCACATGACATGAATTTAAGAGACATGTTTCCATTAATATAACAAAGCATTGCTCCGCAAGAAATCCTAATTAACCTTCTTTTTGTAAAAGATCACAAAACTTTCATCTGATTTTGAACTGAATGCTTCATGTGGCATGCTATCCAGTTCTTTTGCACACTGTGGCGGCTGTGGAAACCATCTTGCTTTATTGCTGCTTGTCAGTAGTAACAAGGGCTTATCATGTTCTCTGACTCCTGTGTGAGTAATGCAAATAGGGTGAAAGGACTGCTCTATTAGCTGAGCCTACAACACTGCATGTTTACTCTAATATTTTACTATTGTTTGGTCTGTCTCAGACTGCATGTGCATGTGAGTGCATGTTTTTCTGCCTCAGACAATCAGTTCTATGAGCAGTTCCCAATATTTTCTTTTCTTAGGGATTAATACACCAGAATTACCATGACTGATAAGCAGATAATACCAATCTAAGTAAAGGAACTTATATTCTAAATACAAGAAATGTTACATTTCTAGGTGTGGGCACAGAATATGCACCGTATTGCCACTTCAGTTTGGCACGTTGTACAAAGGACTTGTTGCACAAGACAGGAGAAGGATTGCTGCTTTTTGTCAAAGACAGACTCCATAATTTATCAACTAACTTCAAGACAAAATGTTCTGCTGATTCAACTGTTCCACTCTTATTGATTATACTTAAGTATGATTTCAGAGTGTGGAAGATAGGGAATTTAATCATCAAATAGGTTGTAAATCTTAATAATTGTCATTAAACCTCCATATTATACATCCATTGCTTAAGGGTGTTCACTTGGCAAGCAGAGTTAAGATACTTTTTTACTTTAACTAAAGGCAGACAATTGCTCTAGTGATAGTTTGCTTATAGCATTGAGCAATGAAGTGAGAAAACACAAACCTTTTCTTTATGAGTGAAAAGAAAATAGCAGCTACCGGACATTTATTGTTCTTTCTCATGGATTGCTGCTGTAAATATGCACTCTTATGCTTCAGAGGGTTTGGTCTGCCTGCTAATGTACCTTTTGGAACTTATAGTGACCAATGGTGTTTATGTTTTTTTCAGACTACTTTCTGAATGAAGGGAGCATAGTACTGTTTGGGCATTGAAAAGATAAATGATGCAGTTTATGATACTTTTTTCCCCAAACATATGATGTATTGGTAATACTCAGTAATTTAACAGTACAGTGTAAAACTACCATTACTGCCCCATGTATAATCAAACACGTTAGGGGTTATTCAGTTCAACTAACAGCACCCATACAATATGCAAATGTTTATGAATGCACGTGACTGTGAAATCCCTTAACAACCAATTCATTAGTCAGCTTATAAATGCCACTACGATAAGTGCTTTGGATTACTTCATAGGCGCACTTTGATCCCTGAAATACAAGCTATTTATTCCTTACTTGAACATTTGATAAGACTTATTTTACTTATGTTGATTTTATGACTGTGAAACAAGATGCTCTGGCCTGAAGCCGTACATGCTGTGAGAATATTCACAGGTTGATCGGTGAGTATGAGGCTAGCTGCCCTGTCTGCCACTTTAAGCCTTGCTAATTTATTTTCTTGGTGCCTGAATTAACGTCTTTGATTTGGTGTTAGATTGGCCTTACCTATCCCATGGTCAATAATTATACATTACCCCTAGTTTAAATGTCTGGAATAATTTGGGGGTACCCATTTGTGGACAAAGCATTCAGCAGCTGCTACTGTCAATTAGTAGTACAGCAGGCAGTCCTGGGGTAAAGTTTCCCGTACTCATCCATACAGCCAAGTTTCACTTGAGTATAGAGAAGGATGAGCTTCGTTTTATGTGGATGGGGAGTTTGTTCCTAAGCACTAGTGTCCTCTGCGAGACACACCTGTTCCTCCAAACCATTCTGTTAATGTTGCAGAAGAAATTTACATCCCAACACCAAGTATTTCTGATACCATTTGACTTGCTGATTTCCAGTAAATTCATCAGTACGGTTATGGGGATGCCTCGTATGCCAGATACAGTTCACCTCTTAGCGGTCTGTAGGAAACAGAGTATAGTGACAGGGCTTAGAAGTGGTCAATGTAGGACATGCCGCTTAAGGCCTTGTATCCTTTTAGTATGGTATCTCTGTGAGTGTTCCAGATATTTCATGTATCTGGACAGATACATGCAAAAGGGGGCATTATAGTCAATGACTGTCCTAATGAGGACTGAGCAAACAGAGATAATGACATCTCTATAGCTAGATGCAATTCCTTTGTTTGTAAACTATGCCATATAGAAGAAATTAGCAGACACAAGGTCAAATGTTAAGTCACTGTCTACATAAGTTCCAAAATCCTGAACAACTGGGTTAACTCTTACAACCGTATTGTCAATGCGGTAAAGATAAGATAAAGCATATTTTTTTTGTTTTTGGCATTTGGTTTCAGTCCACAATTCTGGGTATGCCATTTGGAGATTCAATGACTGCTCCTAGCTTATAGTCATCTGCAAACTTGGTCAGCCACAGACCTTTGTTACTGGCTTTTCTGCAGACAAGTAGATGCCAAACAGACAAGATCCCTGCACTGAAACATGGGGAACTCCAATGTTGATTGGTCTCTTTTTGATAACAGGTTTGCATCCTATCTGTGAGTCAGCTGTCAATCCAGTGGGTGATGTACGGGTTTTATCCCATTTTATTTAGACGTTCTACTAAGCTTGAGTGGGGGACTGTGTCAAAAGCTTTGGCTAGATCACAATATGTGGTTTGTACTGTTTTACTTCCATCCTTTGCTTTGGTGACCTTTTCAAAAAAGTCCACCAGGTTGACTAAGCATGACCAGCCCTTGATGGACCCAAACTGAGAGGTTCAGTGTCTGGAGGTTCCCTGTGCCCTTATTAATTAGCTCTATGATAAATCTTTACATGGCTTTGCATGCGAGACTGGTCAGACTAATGGGTCTGTAATTGCCTTTGTCTGTGGAAGGTCATCCTTTAATGCAGGAGAAAGACATTTGCTTGGCACAGAACCTGTATGGATGCTGAGTTTAGTACAATGTGGCTAAATAGTGCTTCATGTTATTTACAATGTATTCAGTGACATTACAGGAGGCATTGACAGTATTTTTAGCTTTGGATGGTGCTTTCAGGACTTGGTCTTGTGTAATAGGTAGAGATGAGTGACTTTCAGGTGTACCTTGTGGGATAGATGGAGTGGGGGTAAAACTCAAGATAAATTTATCTGCCAGTAGGTGCACTATATCTTCAGCCTTAGTGTAGGTTCCACTGTTCACAGTTAACTCAGTACATTGCCGTATCATGCTTCTGAGATTACAAGCATAACTAAAAGCAGCCGTGTGATTATAGGTTCATAGGTAGGTACTAGGCTATCTGCCCAAGGGCATTTATAAGCCTAGCCAGAATGTGTCGGCTTTCCTCGCCCCTTTGATTTATTAACTGATCCTCTGTCAAGCAGAGCCAATGAAGTGATCCCAGGGGTGTATTTTCTGTTACCCATCCACTCGTCGAGGTTTCTCTTGAAGAGTGTTAGTGAGGGGCTTTGCCTGATGTAATTTGGAATGTTGTTCCAAAGCATAGGGAGTCTGTGACAGGAATCTATCCCTCCAGCATATTCTATTTATTGTTGTGGCGAGGTTTAGCTCACTAGAGTGCGTGGCTAGCAGTGACTTTGGTTTCTTTAGGTGGAGCATGTCCATCAATTCTGAGTTGGACATGGCTTTGTAAGTCAGGCAGAGATCACCTCTGAGTAAGCGATATGCCACTGAGTACAGCCAGAGTTTTTTCAGTTGGGCTGCATAACACATATGTTTGAGACCAGTAATCCTCTTGGTGAGGTACTTTTGTGCTCTATCCAGCTGTTGGAAGGGTCTTGTGAGGTACATCCCAAATGGGGCATTGTACTCTATGATGGGTCTAATGACTGACGAGTAGAGGGGCACTATAACCTCTTTATTTCTAGATGCGAACCCTTTAGTAATTAGATGGGCCACATAGAAGGATTTCCTAACTACTTTGGCAATATGATTGTCAAAGGAGAGATTACTATCTTCCTGGGTCCCCAGATCTCTTATTTCCTCTTCTGTATTAAGGGGGCTGCCACCTATGTGGTAATTCGTGGGTGTTTTGTTTTTCCCAAACGGGATGACTATGCATTTTTTGACATTTGGCTTGAGGCCATGACTTTGAAACCAGGTGTACGTCTCAGTAAGGCCCTTTTGGAGGATGTCCGTGTCGGCCGGAGAGTCAGTTATGGCTCCCAGTTTGCAGTCATCAGTGAACTTGGTTAGCCATAGTCCTCCTGTGTTTGCCTGTACTTCTGAGAAGTATATGCCGAGCAGTAGGGGTCCCAGGACTGAGCCTTGTGCGACACCACTTGTGACTGGTTTAGAGTCGGACCTGGAGCCCGCTATTCTTACCATGTGAGTTTTGTCTGTAAGCCAGTTCGCAACCCAGCTCGTGACGTAGGGGTTTATGTTCAGGCTGGTGAGTTTTTCTGTAATACCCAAGTGGGGAATGGTGTCAAAAGCCTTGGCGAGGTCAAGGTAGGCTGTGTGAACCACCTTTCCCTCGTCTATGGCCTTGGTGACTGTCTCGAAGAGGTCAACCAGGTTTAGTAGCCATGATCTGCCCTTAACAAAGGCGAACTGTGTCGGGTCAAGTGTTTGTAGGTTCCCAATGTCTTTGTTAATGAGTTCCATGATGATGCGCTCCATAGCCTTTCAGACCAGGCTAGTCAGGCTAAGGGGGCGATAGTTGCCAGGGTCAGTTGTGGCCCCTCCTTTGTGGTGAGGAATAACCATTGCTGTTCGCCATTCTATGGGGACATAGCCTGTGGAGAGGCTGAGGTTGAACAGCGTGTTTAGGTGGGGGTTAGTTCACTCAGTAGTCCGTGCAAGACGCAGCCTGGGACACCATCTGGTCCCACTGATGCTGTGTTTTTGGCTTTTGAAAGGGCTGTTTTCACCTGTGCGACAGTGATTTTTGGGACACTACACTTTTCTGGTATTGTTGTGGGCCCTTTTTGAGGTGAGAGGGGGGTGAAGTTTGCACTGAATCTATCTGCCAGGATGTTGGCAATATCAGTAGGTTCAGTATATTTTGTGCTATTTTGCACTAGTTCAGTGCATATCTGCGTGTTGCCACTTAGATTCTTAACATAGTTAAAGAAGGCTTTGTGGTTATCTTTTGAATCCTTGGCTATTTTTCTTTCAAAGTTAACCTCGGATGATTTCATGAGGGACCTCAGTTTCTTCCTAATACTGATCAAGGATGTCTTTCCTTCTTGGGATTTGCTTTTTTTCTGAACTAGTTTCCTCTTTCTATTGTATAGCCTGTTTATTGCAGGGGTCCACCAAACTGGTTTTCTTCTCTTAGAGGAGTGAGTCTTGGTTTTGTTAGGGATGGCATGATCCATGCATCCTTGTAGGTGCTCATAGAGTGCATTTGTAAAGGTTTCTGCATCTTGGGCAGCGTTATCCTTTAGCGTGGGGGCTGTGAAACTTACCACCTCTGTCTTAAGTAAGGTGAAGTTTGCTTTAGAAAAGTTTTTTACTGTGGTTTCCTTAGTTGGGGGTGGTGGTGGGGTGTGGACATCCAGAGTGATTAGTTTATGGTCTGATCTAACCAGTGATGGGTTGACCTCCAGTGTAGAACACCTGTCACCCATGTTGGTGATGACCAGGTCCAATATGTTTTCACCTCTGGTAGGGGAGTTTACCAGATGATCCAGGGCATCTGAGTTGATGAATTCCAGGAAGCGCTGGGCCTGGGAATTTGTACTCGAGTAGTTTTCCCAGTGAATGGTAGGGTAATTGAAATCGCCCAATATCAGGGTGTTTGGTAGGACCTTCATGTTTTCCAGTGTCTCCAGAAAGGTGGAATGGTGGTCCTGGGTCATTGAGGGTGATCTGTAGCAGGCCACAATTTGCATTGCAGATTTGCCCGATGTTAGATTCACATGGATGATCTCAGAGGTATCATGCTGCACCACTAACCTGGAGATGTAGGTATCCTTGATGAATATGGATACACCCCGTCCTTTTGTGTTTCGGACTGTGTTCTATGACCAAAACATGTGGTATGAGTTGTAGCCCGGCAGTGCTGGGGTGCTCTCTGCAGCCTTGAACCAGGTTTCAGTTACTGCACAGATGTCAACGTTCTCTATACTGAGGAGTGCTTTGAGCGCGTGCATTTTGAGATTTAAACTCCTGGTGTTGAGTAGCATAACCCTCAGTTTTTTGTTAATTGTGCTGTCTACGGAGGTGGGTTTGACTTTTGAGCCTTGCCTAAAAAAGGCACTATGGGGGCAGCAAGAGCCTTGGCCAGTATTTGAAAGCCTAGGGGTGACAGGTGCAAGCCGTCTGTTGCGAAGCAACGTGGCTTGTCGAGCATTTCATCCCAGGCTGACAGACACTGGATCCCCTTTGAATGACACCAGAAGCTTAGCCAATTGTTGAAATTGATAGTCTTTGGCTTAGGTGGCTATTTTAGACATAAACTTGGTTTTGGTTGTTTTTATTTCAGTAATGAGGACTATATAGTTCTTGGGATTACTTGTCTTACTTCAGTTCAAAATTCCCTTCCTTTTATTGTAAAGCTTATTGATATTATGGCTCAACTGTCAAGGTTTGCTTCTAGGATTTGCTCTGAGTTTGTTCCTACAAAGTGCAACTGTATCTATGCAGCTGTTTACATGTTGGTATAGTGAGGTGCTGTACATTATTACATATTCAGTGGAGTTTACTGGGTTTGGTGGGGATTTGAAGCTTGACAATGTGCCACTTAGGAGTTGGTGGTTTGTCTTACAGAAATTTCTAAAGGTACACCATAAAAAAAAAAAAAAAAAACGCCAATCATTAGTGGACCAGAGTTCCGCTGTGGCGACCCCTAACCGGGAAAAGCCGAAAGACAAACAACAGCTTTGAGTAGAAGTGATCTCTGGTTTCAATTTCATTTTGAAGTAGACAGCATAATGGTCACAGTTAAGAAATACATAAGATATGCAAGGGATGGTGTAAGATGCCCCCATATTAGTAACATGATCGAAGATGTTGTTCCACCTACTGGGTACTCTAATTGTTCCAGTAAGTTTGTACTGACAAACTCCAGGAATTTCTGTGCTTGTGTAAATTTCCCAGCCTATAGTTGGACAGTTTAGATAACCAAGGAAAATGATATTGGGGTTAATACTGAATGACCCCAGTTCCTGAAGACAGTTATTGCTGCTTTCTTGGGTCATACAGGGGAGTTCAGTTACCATTATCTGACATATGGTGCAGGACCTTTCTGCCCTTGTGATCCAACAAAACCAACCGTGGGTAAATCCAGCATTATCCACACCTAGTCATGGGTTATTGCTATTATACAATTACATGTTTTAAGTAAGAAATTATTTACTTTTCTTAAATAATGTCTTTGTGCAATGGTGCCATGGTGTTTTCCCACATTGTTTCTGCACCTGCGTATGGGACTTGCATTCCCATGCTTACATAGTACATCGGTGCTTTAGAAAGCAAGAACAAGAAGCGGAACAAAATTGAATAGCAAGCCAGCACTGTGAGAGTCCACCAAACACTTTATTAATGCTACCGAGTTCACACGTTTTAGTCTAAAAAAGACTTCATCAGAAATACACCCATTAACAAAGACCTTTTGCTTATATACAGTTAGGTTTTCGTGACACCAATCATACCCTGGATGCAACAAGGTACCCAGGACTCAATGAGCTATTAACATCACTCCACTTTTAAAAATAAGGGCTGCTAAACTTTGAGTTGAATTCAATTATGAAGTTTTAATTTTAAAACGATTTAATGCATTGTACATATTTTATTTGATGCAGTCTATACATAATTTTTAACTGATTGTACCTTCAGTAGATATTGTATGGCCAGTAGGGGGTGTTATGTTACCATATTGTATGCAGCATATTATCATATATTTTTAATGTTTGTATGTGTTTATTCATTTTAATGAATTTCAGAAGTTTACTAAGTACTATGTACCTTATAAGTGATCATTTAGATAGATGTGGGTTGTTTTTTTTATGGAACACTTAGGGCTTAGTTTAAAATGCTTTATAAATGATGCTTTACAACAAACTGTGTAGTACATTGTACTATTGAGGACGTTTTTACGTCACTTACTGATTAATTAGACAAGGTTTATGATTGGTGTCATGAAAAGTGCATATAAGCAAAAGGTCTTTGTTAATGGGTGTATTTCTGATGAAGTCTGTTTCAGACGAAAATGTGTGAACTCTGTAGCATTAATAAAGTGTTTGGTGGATTCTCACAGTGCTGGCTTGCTATTCCGTTTTGTTCCGCTTCTTGTCCTGGTTATTAGTGATTGCTGTGGAACATACATCTCTCTTGCTTTAGAAAGCAAGTAATGGACAGAGGAATATCTCCATTGTTATTCATTTTTTTAAGGCAAAAAAAATATAACCTCCAGAGAGTTTAGAGCTACAAGACAGACAGGAGGAAAATTCAAGGAAAATCATGTATTTCTTTAGTTTTGCAGAACATGCCTGATTTTCCTTGTATTTTCTCTGCTCTCGTACATACCTCTCAACATTTTATTTTATTTTACATTTGTTTACCGGGATAGTCCGACTGGACCTAGGTCCATTTACAACGGTGGCCCAGGGAGAAAAGCTCCGTACAGATTACAATAAGATCAGTACCACAATTTACATGTTACATAATCAAAAAAAATAGCATATGGAAATATTATAATGCAGGCAGTAGAACAAAATGGGAGTAGCAAGGCAAAGAATTACAATTTTATGTTAGCAGTAGATTCCTAAGTCTTTAGCAGGTGTTTAGAGATGTTAACTTGCAAGTTATTTGTTATAAAGGGAGATGGGGGTTGTTATGTTATGCATGGGCATAACCAATGATTCATGAGATGTACTTTGAGAGAGTTTTTAAATCTGGTGCCTGTAGGAGCAGAGGTAAGAGTAAGGGAGAGGTTGTTCCAGTTTTTGGCTGTGTTGTGGGAGAACAGGGCTTGTCCTGCGGAGTTGTTGGCTTTGGAGATGCAGAGGAGTGATTTTTCAGATGAGCGTAGGGGGCGATTTGATATGTGCCTGGTTAGTAGTTGGTTAAGAGATGGAATTTTGTTGGGATAGTTCAGAATATTGTAGGCAAGAGTTAGCTGGTGATAGTTGAGTAGCTGAGGAAGTTCTAGCCAGTTAAGTTTGCACAGTGCCTGACAGTGGTGTGTTTTGTAAGTGGAGTTATTAGCAAATCTAGCGATTTTATTGCAACAAGACTGAAGTCGTTCAAGGTCCTGTTTTCTTAGCTGGGTGAGGATTGATGCAGCGTACAATAGGGTGGATAGTAAGTCTGTTTGGGCAAGAGTAATTCGTGCCTGATCAGTTAGAAATTTTCTGTGTCTATATAGTGTACCCATTTTTTGTGCACCTTTGTGATGGTTTGTGAGACATGGACATCAAACAGTAGTTTGTTGTCGATTTCTACACCAAGGAGTTTGGTATGGTCAGTAGGGGAGATACTAGTGCCATTCTTGGATGTGACTGTAAATGGTTGATGGATAGTTTTAGTTTTGTTGGGAGTGAATATGAGTAGTTTGGTCTTGTTGGGATTAAGGATGAGTTGGATCTGGGAAATCCAGTTTTCGACTGAAGTGAAGGATTCTTGAGTAAGTTTATGAAGGGAAGTGAGTGATGGTGCAGAGCAGATGAGAGTGGAGTCATCTGCGTACTGAATGAGTGAGGCATGTTGGGTAGAGGTATGGAGGCTATTAGTAAATATGGAAAAGAGTAGGGGGCCTAGTACTGAATCCTGTGGAACACCTATTGTAGTTAGAAGTAGGGGAGATAGTGTGTTTTGCCATTGGGCAGCCTGTTGCTAGACAGACACCCATGCTAGAGTGGAAGGGGCAAAGGAAAGGGATGTCAAGGAATCCAGTAACATGGTGTGAGATACCATGTTGAATGCCTTTAGATCTAGGAATATTGCTGATACAAAGTTGTTGTTGTTTCTGTGCAGGTTCACTGTATTTGTAAAAGACAGGAGTGCAGTTGTAGTGCTATGGTGCTGTCGGAAGCCGTGTTGTGTGGGTGTAAGGAGGTTATTGGTGTTTAGAAATTGCATGACTTGGGAGTGAATACACCTCTTAAGTATTTTGGATAAGGGGGGTAGGATGGCTATAGGGCGGTAGTAAGTGAGAGTTACCTCCTTTGTGCAGAGGAATTATGTGAAACTTTCTATAACTTTGGGATGTAGGCTTCCTGAATGGAGCGGTTTATAAGGATGGATACAGGGTATGAAAGGGAATCAGCTGATATTTTTAGGTAGTCAGCAGGTAGGCTGTCTGCAGCAAGGGTGGTGGTTTTGAGTTTTTGTAATAGTTTTTTGATAGTTGTAGTAGGGACAGGTGAGAGAGTGAAGGAGGCGATATTCTTAAGGGGTTTGCGGAGTGAGCCCGAAGGGCAAACAGAGTGGGGCAGAACCATAAAGTGGATTCTCAGGAGCCAATCAGGTTCATCAGTGAGGCTTATGCACTGAAATTGCTTTACTGGGTAAGATGCACTCTTTGTGGTATACTTATTTTAAAGTGTACTACAAATCCAGTTTTCAGTTGTTCTGGGAGTTGAGTTTGCTTTCAAGAACTGCTTTGAGGGATTAAACTATAGTTTAAGCTAGAAGGCTGGCGGTAGTTTAAGATAAGCAATGTTGATACCAGAGCTATGTTCTGACTGTGAACAGTGAGGTTTTAAGCTCTGTGTTCCGCTGTCATCTAGTGGCATAGATGAGGAAACAAATTTAACTTTATTGTTTTCATTAAAAGACTAAGAGAAGAGTGATTTAGGAGGGTATGGGGGGGGGGGACGGCCTCAGGGTAGTTCCGCGAGTGTGCTAGCCCTGTTTCAGATAACTATGACAATGTGTGAAGTCAAAAAAGTAATACAACTGAGCTAAAAGGTTGTAGGCTATAACCTACAGTGTAATGGTTGAAGGATGCATCCTGGGTGTCCACAATTTAGCAGTCTGTTAGGTTTTCAATATAGTTGTTTTTTTTAGGAACTGCAGGTGGGGGGACCGCCCGATTAATAACGCAGAGCTTCCAGGAGTGTAATGGTTGAAGGATGCATCCTAGGTGTCCACAATTTTAGTAGTCTGTTAGGTTTTCAATACAGTTGTTTTTTTTAGGAACTGCAGGTGGGGGGGACCGCCCGATTAATAATGCAGAGCTTCCAGTGGGCAGCACATCATGCGGACGACCAAGGGGACGTCTTGCTTAGGGAGACAGGATTTTAAATATTTTATTTCAAGAAATGCAGTCAAGGCATAAATAAAGGAGGGGACTGATTGTTAATGTTGCTCTTATAAACTTAGAAATCTGCGAGAATAATTGTGCATTGTCTGAAGGAAAGAAAGTCTGAAACTGAAATGTGTGTCATTGTTTAGTGATTTCATGGCTCAGTGATTTGCTGGAAAACCACAAATTTTATGAGGAATGAAGTCACTAAATAATGACATGCTTTTCAGTTTCAGACTTTCTTTCCTTCAGACTAATGCCTGTCTATCATATATCAATAGAAAGATAAAGTCTGGCTGCTCAATGGTACTTTAGCGACAGGACTTTTTTCTCTTGGTATATGCTAGATTTATAAGGGGCACGCTGGTTTGGCTGTCCAATTAGCATGCTTATTTTTTAATATAAATGGGCACTCGTATAATAATTAAACAAAACATACATACATAAAAAAGGCAATACATCAGAAATATCTCTGATAACTTTAGATCATCTTTTGCGATGTAACTGTGTTTCACAGACCTTCTAGTTATTTATGAGAGAAGTCTAGGATATGGAATCATGCCTATTTTTTAAGCTCTTTCCCTCTATTTGACTGGGCTACAGTCTCTGTTGGAATGCAGTACTGCTACACAACATGCATCAAACCACTTAACTGCCTTTGCAGTCCAGGAACAAAGATTTAAAACTGCTTTTTAAGAAACAGCCACAAGAAAACACTTTGCATAATACTGATAATTACTGATGTTTTTGACTTGTTTGTAAATAAAAGAATATAATAAAGACTACACCAGTATAATTGCTCTATATGCTATTTAACAAAAGGCTACATTTAGGGTCCAGATGAAGGTTTCATTTCTTGTCTAAATGGCAGAATGATTGGTGCTATAAGTGTGGCAAGCTGGGGATGGTGATATTTCCTGATGACTGAGCAAAGCTTGCTGGCACCTTTTATTCAATGGATATCCACCACAGAATAAAAAAACAATAAAATGTTTATATTTCTAGCATGAGGTTCACTCGCTCAGCTTGCGTACTTTGCTTGCAAGCTATGTTAGTACATTAGTATACCATTTAGAAGACAGTACACACACAAAATTCTAAAAATATAAAACAGCTAACAAATGAAGAGCACGGATCACAGCAAACCTGTACATCCTTTGTTAATGGAAAAATCATGTATTCTGTAGCACTGTGCATGAACTTAATGTTTTTAGAGAGCATTACACACATCTTTCAGATAAATATTTCTGCATGCTGCAAAGATGTGTTAGCATCTTCTTATGTATTTTATTTTCTCTGGCCTGCAACCTGTATCACTAAAATCAGAGGTACAGTTTTAGCAACACAGGTGGATGTAGGACAACAAACTACAAAGGGACACATTATTCATCCTTGCATCACAGATCTAGTCCATGGCATATCTAGGACAACTTTCACAGGTATGACCTTAACACAAATATCAACACAGTAAGCAGTTTTATTAGAAATGGTGCAAAATACCCAGTGAAAAACTACAACTACTTCAAATTACTTCTAACTAAACAAATGTTAGAGTTATGCATTAGCTAACCAATTAAATGCATTTGTAATATTTCCTTAGTCATTCTTAAATTGACATCTTTCTTTTTTTTTTCTTCAGTTGATTACCATATATGAAATTCCTGGTAGAAATTAAGAAATATATCTTACTATCTCATAGATATTCTATGCCTAACATCTGCAGTGATAGGGTACAGTGACATTAGAGTTTCAAAAAGTAACATGCACTGTAAATGCTTAAAGCAGCATCAAAAAACAAAATGCATTGTGGGAGTCCAGGAAAAAACAGCAGCAACAAAACAAATAATGCTCCACAAAAAGAATAAATCCACAAACTTGCAAGCTAGTAATGCAAACTTTCTATTCCATAAAGCGCTTTTCATCTGGCTGGATAGCTAGACTTCTTCAGATGATCTGAAGAAGTCTAGCTATCCAGCCAGATGAAATGCGCTTTATGGAATAAAAAGTTTGCATTACTAGCTTGCAAGTTCATGGATTTATTCTTTTTGTGGAGCATTGTGGGAGTCAATACAATTGACTGCACAGTATAATGGGATTGTCAATCACGATGCTCATCGTTCAACCAAGAGATGTCTCTGGCAAAACACCTCTCAGTAAAAGTGATCACACACCAATGTGAGACTTTGGTGGCTCAGCTAATCCTGGGAAGCCATGGAGAGACATATATTTTTCTCAGGCCTACACAGGAACGTCCTTGTAAAGGGCAAGTCATGGGACAGATCAAGATGTATAATACTGAAGAGAGATAATGAAAGGTGGCAACATCCCAAGAAGGTAAATGAAGTGTCTCAGCAGAAGCACACAATGCCAACAAGAGGAATCTGTGAAATAATGGACATTGCCCCAGCACTGGCAGGGAGAGTGTCAAAGTAGAGTAAGGAAGAGGAATAGGGTGGAAGGATACTATTATAGGGCAATATGCTGGAAAACTTTAAGAGTAGAAAGGAAAACATTTCCTAGTCAGGTTAGCCCTGAGAGTTTTGACTGATCTAAATGGAAATACAAGAATCTTAATCAGATTTTGCCAAATGACTTGGCTGAAGCACTGGATCATGGCACAGCATGCCATAACCTTACATGCACTTTTTTTTCCTGTTTCTGTTTTATGGGCTCCTCCTGTTCCTTGGAAGCAAACTCAAGTGGTCCCATAAGAACATATGACATACACACATGTATGTATGTATGTATGTATATATATATATATATATATATATATATATATATATATATATATATATAATCTTACACACACAGTGAGCAAGTTCTGCTGTTGGGTAATACAGTTTTCATGTTCAGCACTTGAGTTTCTCTGTACATAATTTGGTGCTAATAGAGTACCTGATTCACTGAGATAAAATGGCATTGCTCATTGCTATAATATATTCAGATAATACACAGAAAACTGTTAAATATATTTCTATTAAAATGATAGGTATTTCAGTCTGTCAACAGAACATATATGCTTGTGATATAATTTACCCACAATTCTGTCTTGTAATACACTATTCATTCAGACAGGAAACATGTCAATGTTTAGGCTACTGCCTTTTCAGTGAAAATTTTTAGCTGAAAGCACTTTCAGTGGTAGTGAAGAATACTTTTTTTTTCCACTGTTATATGACCTTACAGGAAGTGTATTTAAGTAGGAGGGCTTGGGGAGTGCAGGTGGGTTTGCTTCCCGGTAAAATAAGATTTAATCCTAGTTTTACCCAAAGTGCTTTTGGCAAAAGATTTTCAGAGTTTTTGCATTCATGGAAAGGGGTGTCGATTTATCAATATGAATCCTGTAGACATGCCCTAGTTTGCTTCCTAAAATTATCATTGCATAGTAGGCAGCTATTTATTACAGTGAGTTATTATACTGTATGCCACATTCTGTACACTTCACTAAAAGTTGTAACCTGCTCCAGTTTACTTTTGCCCAATGTAATGGCATTTAATTACTTATTGATTTCGCTAACTTACTGCCTTGATTTAGTGTGTGCATTTTGTGTTGAAATCTACTGCACAATACAAATGTGACAATCCTGACTAATCCTTATACTTCCTTCTGCTAACTTCCAACACCCTCTCTCTCAGTACTTTATTCCCCCCTCTCTCTCTCTTCTACTCCCATTAACCCTTCACACCCTCTTTCATAGTGACCTCTATAATATCCCTAGCTTTAAAGTCCTGCAAAGTTGCTTATTATAATAAATATGCAATTTTTCACAATTTTAAAACACATATATAAATTGCTTAAGTCAGAAATGATGTACTTTATGTAAACATGTCTCCCTGTTGCAATGTTAATGATATCAAGTTACTGTTACTGTAACTATGTATTCAAAATTACTGATGTAAACAAAACTGACAGAAGAAAAGTTACAAGCTGTATTTGGAACTTTTCTCCCTGGGCCTCTGCTGAAAAAAGACTCGTGTCCAGTTGGACTTTTCATAGGTTCATAGTTAGGTACTAGACTATCGGCCCTGGAGCCTATACAAGCCCAGCCAAAAAGGTACCCTGGCTTTTGCCACCCAAGAAAATTATTTTCCTGTGCCACTGTCGAGCAGAGCCACAGAGGTGATCCACGGGGTGAATTTCCTATTTCCCATACAATCATCAAGATTTTTCTTGAAGAGTGCTAATGAGGAGCTTTGTTTGATATAGATAGGTAGTTTATTCCAGAATATAGGAAGTCTCTGGGACAGGAATCTATCCCTCCGGCATGTTCTATTTATTGTGGTGACAAGGTTTAGGTCCCTAGAGCATGTAGCTCGGAGGGATTGGGATTTCTTTAAGTGGAGCATGTCCAACGGCTCTGGGTTTGACATAGCTTTGTATGTTAGGCAGAGATCACCTCTGAGTAGGCGATATGCGACGGAGTAAAGTTGGAGTTTTTTGAGACGGTCTGCGTAGGGCATCTGATTGAGGCCGGTAATCCTCTTTGTGAGGTATTTCTGCGGCCTTTCCAGTTGTTGTAGATGTCTTGTGAGGTACATACCAAAAGGGGTGTTGTACTCTACAATGGGTCTAATGAGTGATGAGTAGAGGGGGAACAATTACCTCTTTTTTTCTGGATGAGAAACCTTTAGTGATGAGGTGTGCCACAAAGAAGGATTTCCTGACTACTGTGGTGATGTGATTATCAAAGGAGAGACTACTGTCCACCTATGTCCCAAGGTCTCTTATCACACTTTCGGTTTTAAGTATACTACCGCCTATGTTGTAGTTCATGGGTACAGAGTTTTTACCAAATGGGATGACAATGCACTTTTTGGCATTGAGCTTGAGGCCATGGCTTTGACACCAGGCATCTGTCTCAGTGAGGCCCTTTTGTAGGATGCCCACATCGTTAGAAGTTTCGATTATGTCTCCTAGTTTGCAGTCATCTGCGAACTTCGTTAGCCAAAGACCTTCTGTGTTAGCCTGTACTTCAGTACATTTCTGGTAAACAAATGTAAAATAAATATTAAATAATAATAAATAAATAAATGCTTCTTCCCACAATGATGCTGAATTGGATGCATGCTAAACAAATAGTAAATACAAATTTATTAAACAGAACAAATATAGTTTCCCTGTACTGAATGAAGTAAAAACACATTTTAAAATACAAAAAATACTTTATGTGATGACAGCATATATACAACAAAAAGAAACCGTTAAAAATAAACTTTGCAAAAAAACATTCTAGGCAGACTGTGAAAACCTCAACTGAGCTGTTCAAGAATGAATATGCTGATGATGATGTTTTTAACAATATCAGGAGTTGCATTCATGGTGGGGGGGTAATAAGGACAAACATACAGAGACACAGACAGGAATTCAAGGATAGCATACTGATAGGTGCATTTAAAATAGGCATGGAGTAAGTGAATAACCAAGAGATGTTCTTCGTTTTTCACTGTTGCAGTCATCACATGTGGGTTATCCTGCCAGGGGTAGCCCTCAGTCGGCCCGAATACCAGAGGCTTAGTATTTCTGTGTCAGTTGCTGTTGCTCTAGGACTGACATCAGGTCGTTAGTGGTATAAAATCAGGCAGCCGACACCATTACATCAGTCTTTCTTGCCGAGAAGCCTGAAGCAAAAGCAGTTCGCATGAGTGCCGGTCAGCCGCTACCTGAGTTTTCGTTTACGAAGAAGTCTTCTAAAGCTAAGTACCCCGTTGGGGATCCTTTTTTCTTGCTCTAACCGATGTCAGAAAAAGTTAACAATTGTCTCGCCTGTGGAAAGCAAATACCACACCAAGACTTCCATTCTTACTGTGTCACCTGTTTAGGCCCAGACCACGATGTCCCTCGCTGTCATTTTTGTGCTTTGCTCAATGCCAGAACTATACCGCATCGGGCCCTTATTATATTTTCGCTCTCAGTCCTCAAATTCCGATATGGCTTCGGTCAGCCATCCGACTACCAATCTTCTGAAAAAAAAGGATAAAGACAGAGACAGTCCGCACAGGTCCAACACTGCCACCGACACTTCTGTTAAGCTAGTCGTCAGTTCTCTGGTCCTCAGTGAGGCTCTTTCGCAGCCCCTGATGCTCGTTTTTATGGATTAGCAGGCCACTACCGAGATCCTTTTGGAGTCCGGTATGCCGCAAAACTCTTCTTCGACTAAGGATCCTGAGGATGTTTCTACATTGGGTGGGTCCGGAGCCGCTGAGCAGGCACCAGCTTCCAAGGAAGTACTTTGCACTACCGATACTCGACACAAACCGACAACTTCTTTTGTGTCTTCAGTCCTTTCTAAAACTACTGAGTTTCTAAGGCCCAGGGTATGAACTACTACCAAAAAAATGACAACCCAAGCTCAGGCACCTGATTCCTTGCCTCAATCACAAATGCTTAAAATGGCGGAAGACCTTATTATGCTTATTAGGGGAAGCCAGGCTACCCCTTCCAAAAGAAAAAGAGGCTTGTCCCCAGTAGTTTTATCTGAACAGGAGTCCGATGACTCTGATGCTTCTGAATATGAAGACATGCAACCCCTCTCTGCTTATGAGGATTCTGATGCAGAGGAATCCATTCCTTCTGCCTCTCCACCCAAGGATTTTTTATTTGGTTAAACCCTTCATACTTTAAGGGAGCATTTCCAATGGGAATGTCAGGACTATCCTCAGTCAAAAATGAGACTCAGGGAATTCCTAGATTTACCAGAGCACAGACCTTTGGCCATTCCTCCTGTCCTAGATGTTGTTGATGATATTTTTATGGAATCCAGTCTGACTCCAGACATGGTTCCTCCTGCTCCCAGGAAACCTGACAGGCACTACAGAGTCCCTGACTCTCACAAATTTCTTTTCGAAACTCCTACTGCTAACCCAGAGGTCATCTCACAAGGACCTAAAGGAATTAAAGCAACCTCAGCCCCCTCAGACAGGGATTCCCGAGCTTTAGACATATGGGGTAAAAAAGTATACACCTCTGCTACTCTTGCTATTAGAGCACTAAATTGTCAGTTCCACATGCTGAAATAGCAGCAGCATACCATGAAACTCCTCAAACAAAAATATCTACCTTTCCAGCTTCTGCAGAAAATAAAGAATTACAAGAGCTAATGCATTCTGCAAGCCAAGTTACTAAGCATACCTTGCAATGTGGCTTTGACACCCTAGAAGCATCTTGTAGGGCAACAGTCACTGGTTCGGTCCTTAGAAGGCATGCTTGGCTTAAGGAACAAACCTTGCCAGACCATGTCAAATCAACATTATTGGATGCACAATTGAACAAAGACAATTTGTTTGGCACCAAGGCAGAAGAGGTCTTTAAAAAGATGGAAGAAAAAGCTAAATCTATGCAGACAGTTAAAGCCTTTTTACAAGTCCAGCCTCCAAGGTTCAGCAGGCATTGCCCCTCCAAGCACTGGTCCTTTCTGGCACCCTCCAGGCCATCTCAGCCCAGACCCAGGGGAAGCAGACCCCCTGACAGCAGCCCCCAGGGAATGCAGAGATCTAAGGAATGGAGTTCCTCCACTTCAAAAACAGGGAGTGCTAAGCCACACCCTTATGGTAAGTACTTACAATGACTTTACACCTCCACCCCTAACCTCTGCCCACCTGCTTGTGCCCCTAGGAGGAAAACTCTCCTTCCATGCAAACAACTGGGCGTCTATCACCAACGACCGATGGGTCCTCAGCATAGTGTCCCACGGATACAAATTTTACTTCCACACACTGCCAACCCCAAAAGGGTTCCCAGATCTTCTGCCAAACCAGTGGGCAGAGGCCAAAAAGCAAGTCCTTTCCCTGATCTACATGAGAGCAATACAGCATGTTCCTGCAGACCAGATAGGCCAAGGTCTTTATTCCAGACTCTTCCTGGTACCCAGAAAAGTGGGCACCTGGTGCCCAATCCTCAACCTATCCATTCTAAATACCTTTCTGGTGATACCAAAATTCAAAATGCTCACCCTCCAGGAGCTTCTTCCTATGCTTTCCAAGGATGCTTGGTTAGCCACCCTAGACCTAAAAGAGGCCTACCTACAAATCCCAATCAGGGAATCTTGTAGAAAATGTCTACGTTTCAGGGCAGGATCTATGCACTAAGTTCTCTGCACTTCCCTTTGGATTATCCACTGCTCTCAGAGTTTTCACAAAATGCCTGGCTCCAGCCATTGCTTTTTGCAGACAAAGAAATATTCAAATTTACCCCTACTTAGATGATTGCCTGATTCAGGCAGACAGTCAGGAAAAGCTGTTACAGTAACTGACCTTTGTAAAACATCTAGTGACCTCCCTGGGGTATACTATCAATGAAAAAAAATCAAAACTAGCCCCCACACAAAAAATTGTATTCCTGGGAGCAAGCCTGGACACAGCATGCCAGATGGCATTCCTTACTCCAGAAAAAAAACCTACCTGACAGGCTACTTCTCTCAACTAGCTACCAGAACCCAGTTATCTGCAAGGAAAATCCTGCATGCTCTAGGGTTCATGGCCTCCTGCATTCTACTCATTCCATATGCCAGACTGCATATGAGGAAACTACAATGGTACCTAAAATGCCTTTGGTGTAAACACTCTCAAGACCTCAAAACTATCATGCCAATGACACCTTGTCTAAGGAAAGATTTTCTTTGGTGGGCAGCAGCATGAAACTGCAACAAGGGACCTCCCTTCTCACAACCCCATGCCGCCCAGATCTTCACCACAGATGCATCAGACTATGCCTGGGGTGCACACCTAGACGGCAGGTGCATTCAGGGCCATTGGAGCCCAAATCAAATAAATCTGCACATAAACCAAAAAGAGATGCTAGCGGTTCAGCACGCCCTGACAGCTTTCAGACCCCTACTCTCCCCGGGGCCTCTACTGATCAAAGCAGACAACACCACAGTGATGTGGTATATCAACAAGCAGGGAGGGACTCACTCTTATCCTCTCAGAAGGCTTGCCATGTCCCTTTAGCACATGGCCTCAGCCATGCAACTTCACCTGCTAGCACAATTCCTGCCAAGCTCCCTAAACTTTCTGGCAGATAACTTAAGCAGAAACCTGCTAGACCCACACGAGTGTCAGCTAGACCACAGAACCTTCACCCTTGTAACCCAGAAAGGGGGAACCCCGAAGGTGGACCTCTTTGCCTCCCAGTCCAATCATCAGCTCAGCAAAGTCTGCACCAGGGAAACTCACATCAAGGCTTGGAAAGTGGATGCCCTATCCTTCCAGTGGGTAAATCTCTCACTCTATGCATTTCCCCCTCTACCACTCATTTCAAGGGTACTGCTCAAAATAAGTGAGGAAAAACTAAGGGCAATCCTGATTGCCCCAGACTGGCCACACCAGCACTCGTACCCACTGCTGCGCAACCTGTAACCCCTACCACCATGGCACCTACCTCAGATTCCAACACTCCTGACCCAAAGCAATGGAGAATTCATGCATCCCCAATTTGCAGACCCTCAACCTGGCAGCCTGGCTTATTCCCTGACATCTCCTCAAGCTACCAGCCTAAGCAAACAAGTCGTAGATGTTATACGTGAGGCCAGATGCCCCAGCACTAGAAAATCCTATGCTGACAAGTGGAAAAGGTTTTGCACCTGAATCTAGGCTAAGGGAGCCGAAACGCACAGCCCTCCCTACCTCTCATCCTGGATTACCTAGCAGAGCTGCTACACAGAGGTCTATCCTTCTCTTCTATTAAGATTCATGCATCTGCCAGCTCTGTTCATTACAGCACAGAGCCACCTCTCTTCTCACACCCTCTCATCAAACAGTTCCTAACAGGGACTAACAACTTAAGGCCACGCAGAAGAGCTCCTACCCCAGCATGGGAGTTTAACTGTGTGCTGGAAAAGCTCACCCTATCCCCCTTTGATCCTGCAGCTTCAGCAGAGTTAAACCCCTCTGTTGGAAGACAGCCTTGCTTCTGGCCATCACTTCAGCTAGAAGAGTATCAGAGCTACAAGCACTCATGGCTGTAGAGCCCTTCATCATTTTCCATGCTGACAGGGTCTCCCTCAGGACTAACCCATCCTTCATGCCTAAAGTGGTGTCCAGTGTGACTCTCAACAAATCCATTCATTTTTCCCTAACCCACAAAACAAGGGGGAAAGGATTCTGCACTCTCTAGATGTGCACAGACAGCTCAGATTCTATCTGGACAGGACTAAATATTTTAGAAAAATTGATCAATTTCTAGTCAGCTTCACAGATGGGGCAGAGGGCAAGGCCATATCCAAACAAACAATCTCCAAATGTATAGCACACTGCATCCATTTCTGCTACAAACAGCATGGGAAACTGCCCCCCCCCAAAGGGGGTCAGGACACATTCCACCAGGGCAACCTCCACCTCTGCAGCTTTTCTCAGAGGGTCCTCACCAGGGACATCCTAGAGCCTGCAACATGGACATCTGTTCATACCTTCACCAAGCATTACCACCTGCCTATCTTCTCCAAATCCAGGGCAGTCTTTGCCACCACAGTCTTCCAGGGCATCCTAGCCAGCCTCCAGTCTTCTTGACTACATCCACCCTTTTCTTCAACTTTGCGAATCAACCCAAATGTGATGACTGCAACATTGAAACATGAAGAATATAGTACAGTTGTGTACACTTAACATAAATGTAGATGTTCAAGTGTATTCACTGTTGCAGTCCTGCCCCCCCCATCCCCTTTGTCTATCTCTCTCTCTCTCTCTCTCTCCTTTCAGGGACTATTTGGTATTTACTTTCTACTGGTGATGTTCTTCCACCATAACCTAGCTCCCTATTTTGGGGCTCCTGACAGTTAGGGCAAGAAAAACTGATGTAATGCCGTTGGATGCCTGATTTTATACCACTGACAACATGACGTCAGTCCTAGAGCGACAGCAACTAACACAGAAATACTAAGCCTCTGGTATTCGGGCCAACTGAGGGCTACCCCTGGCAGGATAACCCAAATGTGATGACAACAGTGAATACACTCGAACATCTACATTTATGGTAAGTGTACACAACTGCACTTTCTTTGTTGGATAGGGAGTAAGAGACAAGCTGCTTTCTCAGTCCCGAGTTCAGAAACCGCAACCACTCAACCACTTATGGTCAGCGGGTAAAGGATATTCTGTTTGGCTGATGGGGAAAATAGGGGCTGCATCAGAATGCAGATTTCTGGATGAGGGTATGTGGAAGACATCAGAGTAAAAATATAAGAAAGAAATCTCACTCAATTAAAATGAAATCATTGAAATATGAAAGGAAAATATTAGCGTTTACTTGGGAAGAACTACACCATTGTATACTGATGTCACTGCATCTAGCTTAACTAGAGCCCCTGCAATGAGGTGTTGAGCTTTTCTTTAAAAGACTCTTGTCCTTTGTCCTAGGACCCCCCTGTCATGTAGATTAAGGTCACATTATATATATATATATATATCACACACACACACACACACACACACACACACACACACACACACACACACACACACACACACAAACAGGAAAACCTTTTATTAGGCACTATTTCCTTTGTAACTCTATGAGTCAAATGATGCTTAAGTGGAAGGCTTTCTCTGCATTTGTCTTTTGTGTGTAATCCAACCAATTAAAACGTAAACAATGATAAAGAAAATGCTAGGAGAAGAGGTGTGTAGGCTTTTAAAGAAAATTAATCTGCATGAAGTGGGTATGCTATGGACTGAAACATTCTAAACATTCTATGCAGACAGTGTTTGGAAATGTGGGCTGGAGAGGAAAAGATGGATAGCAGCTGTACTAGGGAAGGATTATTGGCTGAAACACACATTAGCTGTTACTGCAGGGTGGGACATTGGATTATTAATGAGGCTATGTAATCTAAAGGGGTAAATGGAGACTGATAATAATTCATGCATTTAACCAGGATGAGATGGGGTTGTTTAAGAGATTCTGTGATGCTAGTTAGGCTAGAATACAAAACGAATTGGGGAGCTGCAATGTCACATTGACAGAAGGCTTACAAAGGAGACATGGGAAAAGGAATGCCATATGGAGACAAAAAGAAATCTCCATGGTTACAGTGAATGCTAATTTGATGGGAAAAACAAAGTGTTCTCTCATTTTAAATAAGAAAGTGATAATTAGTCCTTAATTATGACAGGGAGGAGAACATGGAATTGCAATACAAAGAGATTTCTGTGATACATTAGGGACCCTTAATTTCTTGACAGAAGCTTGAAAGAATAGATTTAAAGAATGGATGTGGAGTGAAATAAGATAGACAAGGAAATCCTTTAAAAAAAAGTAAAGTTCAATTAACAAAAGGAGCTCAAAATAAAGTGATGTGTAACCAGAGAGACAAGGAGATCCTGTAGGATAAGATAAAACATCTAAGAGGGTAGGTTTTTTTTGTAACAAACATGAACAAATCAGACCAGAAACTGAAGAAATTGTTAAATCAAAAAAATAATTCAAAGGCCTCCTAAATCTGTGTGATGATGGGAAGAATACCTGTAAGATCAAGATACAACGTAGTTATCTGTTCAAAGAGGAAATCCTAAGTCAGAATGAATTCTGGTGGACGAGTGAGACAATCTAGGCAAGGACCTGGCTTAGAGACTGGGGAAGAAAAAGAAATCTAATGTAGACAGCTCTATAGGAGATGTTTTGGAGGTATGAAGATAAGAGAAGTGGCCAGTTTCTATAGGAAGCTATAGGGTACAAAACAGCAGGGCTTGCCACTCAGGAAATATAGATCATGGCACTGAGAACAGAAACAAGAAAAGGAATGGCAACACTTACATATGAACATTTGCTAGAAGGAATTTAAAAAAACTACATGGAGAATGAACAATGGATACGCAGCATGAAAGGATGCAGGAAAGGACAAGTACTGCTCTGGATATTAGTGTTCAATCTCTATGGAAAGGTGCTGGGAGAGTCATACCGAAGTGGTAGATTTGCCTAAAAAGCAATTAAGGGTAACAGAGCAAGGATTATTCCACTTATCTCCCTGATTAATTCAGAAGTTAAGTCAATGGCAAAAAATGTATCATACTGCCTGGAATATATACTCCTAGCAATTATCCAGTCCAGGGAGGCATGCACTCTTAGTCTTAAGGGGCACACTCTCTTTGAATCAGGCTTTCATAGCAAAGGTCCTGACCTTATATCACTTCTAAATAGTGCATTTTAACAGTAAAACGATATGGGATTCTACCAAGTTTGATTTTTAAGACATGGTGCTAGAGAAAATAGAAATAGGATCTAAGCTTAGGAACAGGGGGGACTATTTGTTTTTATTTCAGTTCAACATTGAACAAGAAATGCGTGTTCAGTTTCCTTTGGGGTTATTTCTGATTGGGAAGGAACTGCTAGCAAAGGCAGTAAGGCAAAAAATATTTTAAAAAGGAGAAAGAGAAAGGCATGGTCTAGTCGTCATGGTAACTTCAGTAGATAACTGGATGTTACAAGCAGAAGTGGAAAAGGCAGTCTTGCTGCATCCTCACAATATTCCCAGAATTTAAAGGGGAGATTGTCCTGAAAGACAATATAAGCAAATCTGCAACGGTTGCACTGATAAACAATGGAGCCATGCAAACAAATGAATTATAAAGAGTACAAAACAAGGTAGGTGAAAATGACTTGGGTCAGAGTCCTGGGATGCATTACAGTGGACTGTGAAAATTATAAGGTGTTGAAAGAGAAAGCTCATCCAACTACTAGAAAGTGAAAAGGAAAACCAGGATTCTATAATGGCAAACAGTAACACTGCACGATAACTACCTGTAAGGTAGGATACAGCCTGCAACGTGTTCCATTGCTTCAGGGCTATGTCCTTCATGAATATCCAAAAACTCAAGGGCTAATAAACCAGGATTCTATAATGGCAAACAGTAACACTGCACGATAACTACCTCTAAGGTAGGATATAACCTACAACGTGTTCCATTGCTTCAGGGCTATGTCGTTCATGAATATCCAAAAACTCAAGGGCTAATAAACCAGGATTCTATAATGGCAAACAGTAACACTGCACGATAACTACCTGTAAGGTAGGATACAGCCTGCAACGTGTTCCACTGCTTCAGGGCTATGTCCTTCATGAATATCCAATAACTCAAGGGCTACAAACGCCTTAATAGGGCCTGCCAGAATCTGAGTATGCATGCTGGACTAGAATGGTCATCTGTGTGAGGAGGATTCCTTGCTGACCATGCTGAGTAAAGTCCAATACACATAACACAGCAGCCGTCCCTCTCAAGCCTGAAAAAAAAAAACTACAGCTATGCGAGGAAGTACCTCACAAAGATATAAAGTCATCATGATGTCATGGCTGATCTGCAGCTGCACAAGTAATTACCTCACTCAGACACACACTATCTATATACTTTGTCTTGATGTCATGGATTACGTGCAGCTGTGCAAATACTTTACTCAAACTTGCATCATCTATATAGTTTGTGTCATATCACAATTTATGTGCTCTTTTATACAATTCACACAACATATAAATATATACAATTACAGCTGGAGTTTAATTGTATGGTAAGTGTTATGATCACGCATTTACTAGCATAATGTCATTTACTATAGATCTTTTAACAAAATAAAAACAGATCAACCAACACAACATGAAAACCTTTTATACTGCAAATATTTATTCATAATACTTAGCATACAATTCAACTGTACTGTTATGTATACTTGGCTATATACAGTGTAACATATTCTCCTCAACCTTATATTGTTAAGAAACAGTCCTACTATTATAAAATATTATGAGTCTAAGCTTTGCTTGTCTAAAACATTCATTCTGATCTTTAAATGATTTTTTATATCATTGCATTTGCCTGTATCATAACTGTACTATGCTTGCATGTTGACTATTCATATGTGAATTGTTCTCACTACTGCATGCTCAAACAAAAACAGTTTTTCCTCATTATTGTATAATTTAATGATTCATCACTCTATATATGTATGAATGTTTTCTCTCTTGTGGATCTGTACTCCCTGTACCCTGTTAAAAAAAATTCCCACTTGGCAAGACTTTCCTAGTCAGCAAAATCAATAAATAAATGAATAAATAAAACATAACCAATCCAGGCATCTGGAAGGAAGAACATTTAAACACACAAGTTCATAAGGTTCATAGGTGATCTATTGCTTAAGAGCCCTTACAAGCCTAGCCAATATAACCTGATTTTACCCACTACATGGTCCCCAAGGGCAAGAGGATGGCATGGATTTGTGCCTATTCCTTGAGAATCTTACTGACTGCTTCTGTCTATAAGGAACATAGACAATACCTAAGGTGTAAATTTGCAGTTCCCCATCCATTGATCCAAACTGTGTTTGAAAAGAGCCAGGGAAGGGCTCTGATTAATGTGAATAGGAAGACATTTCCAAAGAAGTGGAGATCTCTGGGACACATATCTGTCTCTCCAGCATGTTTTGTTTACATCACTGGCCAAGATTAGAACTAGATCAGGTGACCCTTGTACTATTTGATTTGCAGATGTGTAGCAGCCGTATCAGGGCTAGATTTGCGAGTGTCTTGTAGGTCAGGCATAGGTCCATCCCTTAATAGCTAGTAGGAGACAGAGTAAAGGGATAGGGCTTTTACTCTATCCACATATATGTTGTTTACGCCTTGTTTTTTTTTTTTTTTGTTAGGAACCTCTGAGGTTGCTTCAGCTGTTGAAACTGCTTAGATGGCACATTCTACTTGATTATTGGGCTAATGAGGGCTGAGTACAGCAGGACAATAATTTCCTTCGATCAGACCTTTAATTTTATGTTTTGTCACATAGAAGAACTTCATCACCACTGTGGACACCTGGTGGTCAAAGTACTATTCATTTGTGTACCTAGATCTCTCTCTCACCTCTGAGTCTACTCTTAGGGGTGTGCTACTGATGTTGTAATTTGCAGGGGTATTTGACTTCCCAAAAGGTACAAAGATGTATTTTTTGCATTTAGTTTTACACCATGGTTCTGGAACCAGTCATTTGTGTGATCTAGACCCTCCTGAAGGATATCTACATTGTTGCAGGATTCAATGATTGCTCCCAGCTTGCAGTCAACACCAAACTTTGTCAATCAGAGGCCTTCAACATTAAAATATACTTCTTTGAGGTCAGAGCTAAACAGAAGTGGTTCCAGCACTGAGCCCTGTGGTACAATACTAGTAAATGGCCTCTTGCTGGATATGGATTCACCCACTTTAACCAAGTGTGCTGTCCCAGAGCCAATTGGTTATCCATGTGGTAATATAGGGATTTATGCCAATATTTGTGAGTTAATTTATAATATCCGAGTGGGGAATTTTGTCAGATGCCTTCGCGAGGTTGAGATAGGTGGTATGTACTGTTTTACCCTCACCCATGGCTTTAGTGACTTTCTCAAAGAAATCCATCAATTCAGTAGGCATGGCCTGCCCTTGACAAAGCCAAATTGGGTTTGGTCTAGTGATTGGACGTTTCCTACGTTGTGACTTATCAGGTCCATTATTGTTCTTTCCATGGCCGTACACATAAGACTAACTTATGGGTCTGTAATTTCCTGAGCAGTAGATGGCCTTTCTTTATTGTTTAAGATGCAACCTGGTATATTGTCAGGCCTCACTGAATTCATGTTTTTGGCTTTAGGGAACGCATTGGCAATCCATTTTTTGGTGATAATTGGGGTTGGAGTGGTGGAAGGTATTTCTTGTGGGAGATGGGGAGGTGAAATCTGATCTGAATTTATCGGTCAGCAGATTTACTATATCTTCTGGTTGAGTACAGATGATGCGATCTACAACAAATTCCACAAATTGTTGGGTGTCACCCTTAAAACTGTGGACATAACTGAAAAATGCCTTATGGTTATTCTAAGCTTTGGAGGCTATTTTTACATAAAAGTCTGCTTTCAGATGCTTGACTAGTTCTCGGATTCATTTATTTATACTAATGAATGACTTCTTACTCTGTTATACACATCCCCTCCTACTTCTTGACAGGATTTTCTTTCTTTTTTTAGTACAACCTATTAATACCAGGGCTCCACCAGGGTGGTTTGATTCTGTGGTTTGAACTGAGTTTATTTCAGTCTGTTACTGCTGTTTCTATGCAGATGTTTATATGGTCATACATGCAGGGTTTTTGTATACACCTCTGCATAGGGAACTAGCTATGCTGTGTCTCTTAATAGGGGGCAGCTTACCATAGAGATGTTTCTTAAAGTTTTTGGGATAAGGTGGGGGACTAGTTTTACCTTTATTTCAAAGGAGACCACTTTGTGATCTGATCTTACCAGTGAGGACATCATACTACGGGGGGGGGGGGGGGTGTAGCACTCACCCATATTTGTGAGTTTCAGATCTAGGATATTTGTTCCCCTAGAGGGACTAGCTGATCCAGGGCATTAGGATTTACAAAGTCAAGAAATCTTTCAGCCTGCATGTTAGTGGTCATGTATACCTCCCAATTAATTAATGGGCAGTTAAATTCAATCTATTGTACTGGACACTAAGTGATTCTAGTAACTTCATGAATGATGTCTGGGTTTCCTGGTTCAAGGTGGGGGACCTGTAGCTAGCAAGAATATGGTGATAGATTCTTCCCTATTGTTAGTTGGACATGTAGTAGCTCAAGCATGTCATATTGTTTGACCACCCTTGAGGTGTGCTTATCCTCTCTGTAGATAGATACACTTCCACCTTTTGCTCTTTCATGTACAGTGGGTGGTCGGAATGTATTAAAGGAATATAACAATACATAAAAAATGCTCAAATAAGCACTAACAAAATATTTTTTCAGTACAATCTTTATTCACTAAACATATTTAGATTTCTGATTTAGATCCAGAGTGAGAAGTATTTTCTAATGACATTTATAAAATTAAGGATAATAAACTGTGTATGTCTTGTTCAATGTAATTTCTGGGTGGTGCAATGCTAGCTGGGCAAGAAGTGTGTTTTAAATTGGTATAATTTCATAGACTGTCCCGGTACATGTTTTACACATTCAAAATTATGTGAATAGTCTTTGTAGGTCTTTAACACAGTTTGAGAATATCTCATTTTAAAAATTAATAATGAAATTTCAAAAACAATAACTGTATTGGGTAACAACATTCATGCATTTCATATTTAGAAAAGCACAAGAAGAAATCAAGAGTACAAAAAATGAACAGAAACGGGAAATGTCAAAAGTGTAATGATTACAAATGAACTCTTCTTAACTTTTATCTTTTAATGAAATAATAGCCTTCAAACATTCTATAACTCAGTGCATTTCCAAACTGGGAAGCAGTGATGTGCTTCTGGATGCCTAATTTTCTGTCTCTAACCCTTTAATTTGCAAATTATTTTACTTATATGGCAAAAACTAAAACTACCATGACTAAAGTCAAATCCATGCCTAAAACTTTATAGGCTGGTTCAAAATTAGACCAAGCAGCACATGGGATGATACATACATTTTAAGGTACTTTTCCGTTAACCCCCTACCACGCATTTTGTACTCTGTACCCCAAGCAAAGTAATGGACAAATCTTGACAGAATCAGGGACAAAGTCAGAGCCAATAAGGGACAATCAGAGACACTTTCAAAATATTAATACTGTTAACCTCAGACCTTGACAGAATAAGAGACTGAGATTAATATACATTTTCCGAAGTAAACAAATTGTATAACTGTAATTATTGTCATTATTTATTAAGTATAATTTACCACCTTTACTCCAAAAAGGCACCAGTTTTATAAGGGATTAAGAGTCAAACACTTGAGTCAAAATCGGGGACATCCGTGAAAATCAAGGATTGACGACAGCTATGAATAGGATTTCCTGAGGATACGGGGAGCTGCTTCTTGTCTCGTGTGTAGGCAGCACTGCCAAAATTCCTCACACAGTGAATTCAAACTGCTTGCATAGGTTAGCTCTCTCAATTCATTTTTAAATAGTTAGAAAAACTGATTCTGTGCAAACAAGCACAGATTAACAAAGAGCTTTACATTTGCTTTTGCAGAAAAGTTGGCATTTATGTTGAGCACCGTGAGTGAAAGACACTGTTGTGTTTTATAGGCCTCGCTTTACCGCTTGCCACAATCATATGTCTCACTTTCAGAGAAGTCGATATTGTTAACGGTACTAACACAGTGTGTTTCTACACCATCCTCTGTATCACGGATTAAGCATGATTGTATATATCACCCCCATTGGCATTTGCACTCTCATTCTTCTTCTTTCCCCAACGGGTTTCACCAAAAGCCCTGGAGATTTTCTCCCTCAGAAAATAACTGCCATTTATTCTGTCACATGTGCTAAATGTGTAATATATTCCTACCGCTCAAATGTTTAGAATTTTTGCAGAACCACCAGCTTTTTCCTTATATAGCTTAAGTAAGTAGACATGAACGAATACCATTTGTGGCTATCTGGAAAACCATTGAGGACTGAAGTCACTAAATAAAGAGAGATTTTTGAGTCTCAGACTTCATATCCTTCAGAAAATACATATTAAAGCAAAATCTGTTGTTCTAGCAACCTTCTACGTTTATATGAAAAACATGCATTCATAATCTTGTCCATTTGTCTATATGCATGTGTGTGTGTGTGTGTGTGTGTGTGTGTGTGTATCATCGGCCCCATGTAACACTTTCTGCACTGCCTATGCACAGATGAGCGAATTCAATGGTCTGAGGGATCTGCATAGCTCGCTGAGGAATAACGCCACACGCACTGATCTGGTATCAAAAACGCATGGTAGGGGTTTAACGGAAAAGTACCCATTTTAACAATAAAGTAATGATATTTTCCTCTTTCCTGTATACAAAATGTATGACATTTTCTTGGAAATTTCCTAATGGAATGCTAAGTTGAATGCTGATATGAAACTTCTTTCTGACCCTCATTTGTCACTTCTGATCATAATGCCAAATGATTAGATTTGCAGATTTTCCTAAATAACTTCCATCATATTTCTCATCTAATATCTCCAAAACCTTCCTGTGTGAAATCCTATAACATCATGTCAATGTCAGAGAGCTCCGTCTGTTTGTTTGACAAGTTACTGGATTAGATTCCCATGGATTGGGGGTGGGGGGCTGACAACAATGTGAGTCAGGATCAAGATGCAAGTATAGCTCAAAAGCTCAGTCCTGAGGAAGCATTATTTTACATACTACATGGCAGCTTGAGAGACCTTCAAGTTGGAAAAATCAATTGCATTAATATCCATGCACTGCAGCAATAGCTTTAGCATCCGATGGCAGGGACAAATGTTAAACTGAGTATCACATTAATAGTAAATAAACAGGAGGAGTTAAAAGGAGAAATGGCTTACTTACGCAGGGGGGGCACCATATGGAAATGGGCAGCATTTCAAGTGCTACTGATGTCATCTATATCAAGTTAAAACAAGAATAATTTAATTAATTTTTATGAAAGAGAATTTTCACAGTTCTGTCAGAGATTAATGCCATCAGATTTGGCAGCGATGCTTTAGACAATGAGACTTGCCAAGCATGTTTAAATTACTGGCCTGAAGGAAGGAACCAAGGGGGAAGGGGGAAGGGGGTGGACGAATTAGTGAACACAATGGAAAGAAAGAAGTCTCTTCCCAATCAGCCAGCTGATTTGGATCTCTAGGTAGATCAGAAGTACAGAAAGATGGGGATGGATGAATAAACTGGAATCCAAGAGTAACATTAAACCATTTTGAAACAAAGATGTGAATACTGAAGCTTGCGGTCATAAACAGGGGTCTGCTTAGAAATGGCCACAGAGTGTGAGCACAGTAGAACTCTGCAGAAGTATTTAGCTGCACAAAGGCAGCTTCCTCCCAGTATCAGGTCATATCGGAGGAGAAGGAACATCCTTCAGATTATTATAACCTGCAGTTTCAAAGGTACTGTGGTGAAGCACCATGTGGCTGTTTCACACAGACGAATCATCATACACGATCTCAAGAACATCCAGCCAGCATGCGTTTTCACAGCTGGAAGTTGTTGCAGACAAAAATATCTCAGCTCCCAATAGGATTAAGTAGCCCTCATAAGTGAAGTGGTAGAAGACAATGAGAGCAGAGCCAGTACCTACTGAGTGAGATGGGAGAGACAATAGTGCAATGAAGGTGTGAGAGAAAAACTGTTGCTCCCCATCTGACAATTAATGTGGTGGTCAACAGCTCTTAAAATACAGATATAATATAGTATATGCATGTGATTAAAAGCATGCTTCTTTTTTTCTATACACCAGTACAGCCATTAACGTAAGGCTACCTTGGAGGTGCTGCTCATTTTACAGGATTTCTCTTCATAGGAAATCAATTAAGGTGGGCACATTCAAAATGAACAAATCATGACCAAGAGTAAGGCAAGTATGTGCAGTCCAATGCTGATGGCTTCATAATCACTGTAATCTAATGAGGACGTGCAGAGTTAAGTTGAAAGAAGAGGAATGTCTCATTGAATGGACAGACACAGACACTTGCTCATGGAGATGCCAGACATTTCCATAGCCAAAGAAGTTTGTGTGTATAAATTACTGGACATTCAGGTATTCTGAATTATCCAGATATTGTTTAATAAGTGTCCACCTAATGACATAAACATGTTAAATTTTGTGTGTGTGTGTGTGTCTTTCGGCTTTTCCCGGTTAGGGGTCGCCACAACGGAACTCCGGTCCGCTAATGATTGGTAGTGGATTTTTACATGCCGGTTACCAGCCCTGATGCACAACCTTCAACGAAGGCACGCCCCATTCACGTATGCCTCCACACAGAAGATGCTCTAGCTGAGAATCGAATGGGACAATGTCTTACTATGAGGCGACAATGCTACCGCAGCACCACCACCGCAGTAACATGTTAAATTTTAATTCTCCTAATTACTGTGTTTAATAAGTGACGCTCATACAACTACAAATTTTAGTTTGATCTGTATTAAAGGGTATAGACAAAGAAATGGAGGTTACTCACCTTAGGGAGTAGTGAGATTAGGCCCATCCACATAAGGCTGCAAAGAGATAACAGTGATATGTCAAGATAGGAGTCTTTTGAAGGCCAAGATTTTCTACTAAATTTACACGACATATGGGGGAATAAGTTGCAGCTGCAGTTGAAGATGGACAGCCCATACACTGTTGCAGACAAATGGAATACAATAGCTGGACTACTAAAGCCCTGGGAGGAATGGATATACCTGTCAGGATACAGATTACCTCACCTGGGTAGAGCACATTAGGAGGTGTTAGATTTGGAGCACAGACTAAGGAACCTTAGCAGAGAAGTGGAAGTAATGTTAGCTGGAAAGCACTGTTGAAGAAACAGTATGTGACTATCTTGTAGACAGTAAGGGAATGTATTTCTTAAATATAAGGTTATGGTATATACAGTATACTTAGGATACAATGTTAATTATGTGAAGGGTAGCTCATGATGGAAACTTTAAGGCAGACCACTGGGGGCTGAGAATGACAGGTTGTTTGGTAACTGAATGGAGATCCATGTCTTTTGAACAAGTGGAATATAAAGCAAAGATCATAAATTAGAACCGCTCTGGTTTTAAAACTCTTACAGAGGTCTGGTGTTTGGGAAATACACTACAATGAATACCTGGAACAGTTGGTAAAACTACTAATGTTTACAGGTGGAGGTTATTAGGTGTATAGATCAAAATAAATGTTGCAGACACAATGGATATGCAAGAGGGGAGTGGAATGAGTGTGGGGTGTGACCCTAAACAGGACAGGGTAGTATGAAGGTGTGCAAGGGGAAGGCTGCTATAAGATTTAGGAGTACAGATGGGTAGTATTTTTAAGGGGGACACTGTCATAGGAAGGATAGTGGTGGCAGGTGTTCCAGAATTAAGAGGGAGTGGTAGTGGAATGCAAACAATAAAGATTGTTAGAATAGTGCCAGGATGAGGGCATGGGATTACAGGATCTGGAAGGCTAAAGCCTGAAGAGATTTGGCTGTGTCTTACAAAATACAACAGTTCCATGGGGAAGCACCCTGGAAACTTGATAGTAATACAGGGATACTACTTACAGGTGGGAGTTTTGGTAATACATTTAGTGTCCAACGGCTAGGGAAATGCACCTTTGACAGAAATGCAGTATTTCTAGGCTAGATGCAAGGACAGTAGGAGGTGCACGTGCTTGGAGGTGGATGGGGTTGCAGTGGGTGTAGTTGCAAACAATGCAAGAGGAGTGTGGCATCCAGTTAAATTGGATAAAGATTTTCCAAAGGCTAAATAGAGAAAGAAATGGGACAATCATGCTTCAAGAGACAAAAATACAAGAGGGAGTTCAGTTTGTTAGCAAAGGGAGGTTTTCCAATGGGGGAACATTGAGCTGTAAGGAGAAAAAGAGAACTAATGGCGGTTAATGAGGATGAGTATAGATAAGGGGGACAGTGGGCAGGTACTGCAGAGATTTACACATGGCAAGGTGATGGTGATTACTGGAGCTTTAAAGTCTATACTCTGGTGATGTGGAAGCATTCAGGGCATTTTTTAGAGCTTTAAATTCTGAAAGGATTTGTTGGGGGGGGGGGCAGAAGCACAGCAGGATGGAAAATGTTCATGTTGTGCAGGATTAGGACTTAAATAGATGATATGACATGACAGAGTTTCAAATAAAATTTCAGAAGCTGAGCAATGGTCGACTGGGATAATACAGTGGAGACACACTGGGAAACAGTAATTGCTTTTTTGGGATGAATTTGAACAGGTGAGTAGATTAGCTAGAATTAGTTGGAGTGGGATGTGGTGACTAGCAGTTAGAAATGTGGAAATTGCTTACTTTATTATATCTAATCATGCATCAGTGAAACTACAATGGAATGAGAAAGTGGATTAACAGATGGAATCCATGGAAATGCTGACAGTGTAGATATGAAAATATTAAAGGAGATGGAAGGACAGGTAATTGAGAATAATCCTTGGGTTAAGAATGGTAGTGTAGATGTGGATGGACAGACTTACATCTGTTGGATGTTGAACATCTGGGTTATGTAGGTGCAACTATTAGGAGGAGGAATGGTATTGTACAGAAGATGAGAAAGGAATTAAAGAAGTAGCAGGCCAGATTAGATAGTGAGGACAGGTTAACCCTAAGTGAAACACAACTTTGTAGGGTTAAAAAAAATATTAATATGTATGAGAATTTTAAGATGTCAGTACAGAATGGGAGAGTGAGGTGATATGTTAAAGAGGATACTGAAAGAATGCTATGTGGAACTTGAGAGAGCAGAAGACCTGATTAAAGGCACTTAAAGTGGAAGTACCCGACAAGTAAGGGACTAAGGAAAAGTTTATAGCAGTTTTATGGGAAGTTTTTCAAAATGGAGGATAAGTGAGGGCAGCAGTAAGTCACAGTGGTACTGAGAAGGTAAGGTGTTAGCTGAGGTAAGGTTTATTTATTTATTTATTTGCTTGCAATTTGTTAACCGGGAAAGTCCACTGGGCCATTCAGAGCCCATTTTCAGTGGAGGCCATGGAGAAAAGCTTCTTTATACCATAAAAAACACAAGCATTATTCATTAGTATTATACAATTAGCAAGCAATTTAACATGCAAAGTTACAATCAGTAGAGCAATTAGTGGAAGAAAAGTGGTTGACAGATATCCCAATGATATATATCATTAGAATATAGGAATCGAAAGATGATTAGAGCATGTTGGATATTTTGGCAAACTTAGCATGACAGTAAGAAAAAGAAAATATCATTAGAACTTAGAAATTCATGGATGCTGATTATAAGTACAATTCCAGGTGGAGGATGGGTGTGTGTGCAGTGAAGTTTTAAACTGGACAGGATTTGGGATTGTTCTAATGCATAATGGAAGAGCATTCCAACATTTGGCTAAAGAGTAAGTGTAAAGACGTTGGCCAGGGGGCAGGTTTGGCTTGTGTACCTGAAGGAGTTGCTGATGCTCAGATCAAAGGGGCCTGTTTGGGAGTTGGCTGATGAATATAGAGCTGAGGGAAGGACAATCAGAAGGTTTAAACATAAGTTTGTGAGCTGAGGTTAGTTGCACTTAGTTGAGGTAATTTGGTAGCTCCAGCCATTGTAGGGAGTGTAGAGCAGTACAGTGATGGGAGAAGTGTTTGGAATTAGTAGTGAATTTAGCAATTTTATTATAACATGTCTCCAGTTTACCTTTTAAAGTGGTTTGAAGGTTGGCAAGTAGTGGGGCACCACACATGCAAGAAGGGAGCAGGTAGGTGGAGGCCAGGGTTTATTTTAGTGGAGGGGTTAAGATATTGCTTGTGTCTACAGAGCATTCCTAGTTTCTGATGGTTTTTTTGGATGTTGTGTTGTAGGTGTATATTAAATTTTAGATGTTTGTCTATGGTGACTCCTAGGACTTTAGTTTGGCTGATAATTTAAATTTGCTCCTTATTTAGGGAAAAGATGGTGAATTTGGCTTTGTGCAAAAGGGTTGATTTTTAGGAGTGAAAAGCATAATCTTGGTTTTATTTGGGTTAAGGGCTAGGTGGTTATTCAACATCCAGGAGTCAGTGGTGGAGAAAGCTTGTTGGGTTATGAGTTGGAGTTCAAAACGAGTTGGTTGAACAGACAATAGTTGATTCGTCTGCATACTGAATAAGTGCATCATTGGACACAGATGTATGGAAATTATTAATGAAAAGGAGAGGGCCAAGTATAGAGCTTTGAGGAACTTCAGTAGAGATGTTAAGATAAGGAGATAGTTGCGCCATTTGATTGTCTGTTGCCTGTCATTCAGATAGCTTGAGATCCTGTTGAGAGTGGTGGTAGAAAATCCAAAGTTAGATAATCGTGATAGCAGCAAAGGGTGGGAAACAGTATCAAATGCTTTTGATAGATTTAAGAATAGGGTAGACACTAAGTTCCCGGAATTACGTGCTCTGTTAACAGTATCCAAGAATGATATGAGGGCTGTTGTGGTACTATGGCCAGGTGTAAAGCCAAGTTGTGTTGGAGACAGGAGGTGGTTGTGAATTAGATACGGCAAAAGCTAAATATGAATGCACTTTTCCAAGACCTTAGAGATAGGTGACAGAATAGCGATAGGGCCCAGAATTTCCCAGATTAGAACACAGACGTGGTTGACTGAGTTAATATGACAAAGTACCCTAAGGAAAACAAAACAGGGGACAAAGACAGGTCCCCCACTGACTTCTATAAAAAGTGGGACTGCAGGCAGTAGGGCCAATATATTTTCTTTCTGAAGGGGTTGTGGAGGGCAGTCATCTCATATGTGAAAATGGTGCTTGCAATTCCAAAAATAAAGGGTGATTTAGGATATCCATGAAACTATTGCCCTAAATCCTTTTTTAATTGTGGATGTGAAGATCATCACAGGTATTTTAGTAGCCAGTTTGGATAAAGTGATGCCTAGGACTGTTGGGGCTCATCAGGCAGGGTCTGTTAAACAGGAATTTTCAAAAAGCCCTTGAGATTAATATCTGCTTTTGTTGATTGGAATGAGCAGACTGGTGGCAGTAAAGAAAAGTTTGTAACATTTGACATCCAGAAGAACTTCAACATGGCTGAACAGTGTTTTCTCTTTACAGTGTGTGTGTAGAGATACCAGCGCATGCAACCTTCATGAGGTGAAGAAAGATGCAAAGTTCCATCTATTAGGATTGGGGTTAAAACAGAGATGCTGGTAAGGGGCACTAGGCAGAAAGAGCTGCTACCCCTTTCTTTATGTTTATTATCCACCAAGGTGGTAATGGAGATTTGAAGAGAACTAAGGTTGTGCAGTTTTAATGTTTGTATACTGTGGCTGATTCCCAGGTTGAGGCTGTAATTGGTTGTTTGTGATCACTGCTCTAGCCCTGTTTAATACATCTATATAAATAATAAACAAGACTGCTAAAATAGAGTTTGTACTGTAGATCTTCAAGGAATCCAGTATAGGTCAGGGCTGAACACTTAATATTTGTAATTATGTTTAATAATTGGTTATGATCAGAAACACAATCATAATCAGACACATTAAGCTGGCCAAACAATATTTCTAGTCTTGTAATTAACACGTACTATAGAGGAAAGCTACACAAATTTTAAAGGAAACATTGTCAAAAATAATAAGAGGGGAGTTTGCTGAAAGACCACGGAATCGGCTCTGTCTTAAATTTAGTGGTTTAAAACCAGCTGAATATACCTTCTGGTTATGCTGATTTTAAGCAAAACTTGCAGATTTCTGCACTGTCCTCCAAGTAAAATGTGAGATGCAAACTAAAAATAAAAGCTAGTATCTTCCATAAGTCTTGGTTATAAAAGTGGGTCACCTGCACTGAAGTTAATCTTACTTCCTGTATGATAAAAAATGAGAATGCTGAAAAATGTCTCTTCTACTAAAATCTGGAGTGACAGTTTGGGTTCATGTTCTAGTCCACAGCACATTTGCATTGTTAAGCAAATATCTTGAGCTGCAAAGTTCCTAATCAACTATGAGAAAATAATAAAGAGTGAATATTTTTATGAGAAAGATTACTGGTTTAAAGCATATTTCTAGCTTCAAGGGGATAGTAACAATTAATATTAAGAGCATTCTGATGAATTACCTGCATATATATCTAATATTACTACTATAAATATATATATATATATATATATATATATATATATATATATATATATTAGTACTACAGCACTGTCAAATTAGTGCAAGACAGTATTTAAATCTGGAGCATCGCTTCCATCCTAACCTCAAAACATTTTTGCACTTCAATAACTTTAAAGTGTGCCATTTCTTTTGCTTTACCTTAGTAAATGGTAATTTCTCTTGAAGGTCTCATCAAAAAGCAGGTACTTTCAATATTATTCATTTCTACGGTTTATGAAAAACAAAAACTGAGTTTGAAGCAATGTCAAATCTTCGTTTGTACAGCTTCCATTTCTTTCCACATCTAATGGTTTCCTTGTTTCTGATGTGTTCACAGGAAACACAGTTTTATAAATTTGCTTCCTAAGACACTCTAAAATACATTCATTCACCTCAGGCTTGATTAAAGTCATGGAACGACATTTTTCCCCTAGAGATAATGAGGGGATTCATAAAGGTAACAACAAAATGTACATTATGTGTAAACTTTGTGTAACTTTTCTAAGTGAGTAAACAGCAAAAGCAATCATGGTAGGGCTGTTCTTGAATTCAGAAAGTTTACACAAACTGTTCAACTTGTGGTAAACTTTATGAACCCCTCTGCATGTCTTTTACATGAAGTATTCCCAGTGTCTTACACATCAATGCTATTTTTGAAACAGTTCCATTACATTTCACACACAGTATACCTTTTCTGTCTACCTGTTTTAAAACTTGGTATGCAGATTTAATTTTTCAAACTGTATGTTTCATTTTGTTTAATGAAATCATATTTAAGATATTTTTTTTAAATTCTGAAATTCCGTTAAGAAGTACCTCCTCTGGGCAGTGAAATTCTTGACAAAGCATCAGTTTCAATGAGGGCTCTGAGCTGTCCTTTGTAGGTAAATCATAAAAAAAAAAACTTTTCCCATTTCAAACTCAGACTCAGTCACTCTCCGCCTCTGCAGACACAGACACACACACACACACACGCATACATCGTGGAGAATATGCATAGCTGTGGGGTTCAAAGGACACAAACTATTTGTACTACAATACAGCTCATCTTTAATTTCCATGAAAGCATTATACGAGTACACTTCCTGAATTACAAACAAAATAATGCTCTCTCGCTAAAACCAATATATGCCTTTTGAATGAATTGTTTCCTTTTGGGGGTGATACTTCAACTTTCACTTCACTTTATTTCTGTAAATGTATGTAACTGTAAAAAATATTTATGGACTTGTGTAAAAATATGGTAAATTTGTCCATAAAAACAAAAAATGCATCGTACATGTATAAAACAGTAGTTACGTTGCAGACCATTTAGGCAACTAAACTTATTTTTTGAAACTTTATTGAGCAAACACCAAGCCAACACACAAAGTACAGTTAACAGTAGATGTTCCAGTGATCACTGCTGTAGTAGTTTTAGCTGTTTAGGTTATAGCCTGCAAAGGATCTAACAGACAGCCAGCTTCCAAAGTTTCAGAGCACCTTCCATCACCCAAACTGTCAAGCAGCTCGAGCTAAGCTGACTAAAAGGCACATTTGTGCATAAAGCCCTTCAGGGCTTTTCCTGACAGCAGACAGAGGGAGGCTGAGCTCTGGGAGGACAACGCTAGGAATCACAAAATTTAAATGTCCAGACCCTGTCATACAAAACACACCACAAAATAAAGGGGATGGAGGGAGGGAGCAGGTACTGCAGCATTGATCATTTGAACATCTACAACCCTTCCTGACCACAGACCAGCAAGTATCACAAATAACCTACAGCTTATTTCTGTGAAGGTGAAATACATCCAGATGTATCCTTTCTGCCAACAATGTCCACCTTCTAGTATATTGAGACACTTGTTGTTCCAGTTCCCTGCTGCCTGCTGGAGTGATTATTTTTGAAGACTGGAAAGCAAAATGCTCCATCACAGTCTTCAGTGCAGTTATAGCTTCTGTTTCCTTCTGCCTTACCATGCCTTCCACATCCCTTACTTCAAACTGAATAGCAAGCAATACCTCACCTCCTCTCTCATAAGTCTAGACTTCCTTTGGACTGACAAAAGTTTTTAGCTCCCCAAGTAACAGAAGGATAAAATACACAGGTTATAACAGTATGTACCTAATTCTTTGCAACCTTTGCTCTCTCATCACAGGGATGAACACAGTTCAAATCTGCCTCCCTGGAGTAGAGCAGTGATTCTGTATGCAGACACTCTTATTCCTGACCTTACACTCCTTGTTGGAATTGCACAGCTCAGACTGCAGCAGGGGGGCAAGCCCCCCACCCCCTGCTATTTAAATATACCAACTCCAAGACCACACTACAGTGAGAAAAAGAGAAAATTTTGAGTTCCACACTGTACAGAGATCTCCGTTCAGAACGTTCAGAATTTTAAAACTTCGATCATATGGTCTTGGCCATATGAAAGTCGAAGTTTTAAAATTTCGATCATCTGTAGGTGACCCATATATATAAATATATATGTGTGTGTGTGTGTGTGTGTGTGTGTGTGTCTGTATAAATATATGTGTTTGTGTGTGTGTATAAATATGTGTGTGTGTATGTGAGCGTGTGTGTGTGTATATATATATATATATATATATATATATATATATATATATGGGTCTACTGTATAACTTCGAAAATACACTTCTTTGAAATTACACAGTAGACCCAGGGTTACTCGAAAGTGCACTTTCACAAAACACACTTCAGTGAACAGGCTACGTACTGCAGTTTAATGCAGTAGTCATGGACCTTAGGGTTAGGGCACAGATCATGGTAAGGGGATAGCTAGTAGGGCTACTACCGCAACACAGTGGAGGACATAGAATGTTTTCCTACTGTCCTCCACTGTGGTGCAATACGTTCGCAAAAGCAGTGTTCGTGGAAGTGCACTTTTGAGTAAGTGCACTTTTGCGGAACACAGGGTCTGCTGTATAATTTCAAAGAAGTGTATTTTTGAAGTTATACAATAGACCTATATATATATATATATATATATATACACACACACACACACACACACACACACACACACACACACACACACACACACAATTATACACACACACATATATATATATATATATATATGGGTCTACTTTGACCCATTGAATTTACATTTTCAGCGAAATGCAATTTTGTGACGCCATTTTCGCAAAAGTGCATTTATCTGAAAATGCACTTTATGAAAACACAGTTCACCAAACAGCAAAACAAAAAAATATACACTAAACACATTAATGCAGGAGGGCAAGGTTCATGATTGGATCACCCCTGCTTGGCATCTACTTCTTGGAAGTCAAGGATAAAGTCAAGGGCCTCTAGCTCAACAAGTTCACAGACAACTGCAAATTGGGTGCTGTCCGAACTTCTCCCATTTTGCATTAACAACCTGCAAGTGGGTCTAACACAGACAAATGGTTGATGCCAAAGCCATATATTAAAACTCAATGCAAAGAAGTGCTTTATAGTGTCTTTTGGGAAAATGTCTACCCAGGCAAATTACTCCATTGACAAGATATACCTAAGAACTGATCTGGTAGTTAGAGATCTGGGAACATATGTAAACAGTAATCTGGCCTTTGACCAACACATAGCCAAGGCAGTAAGAAAATTAACTTTTGCCACCAAACTTATATGTAAAGGTATGGCATCCCGGTACAAGGAAGTTACAGTACCACTCTACTCATCCCTTATCAGACCCATCACCGAGTATAATACCCCCCTTCTGCACGTACCTGACTGGCATATGCAACAGTTGGTATGCCCACAGAGGTTCCTCACCAAAAGAATCCTGGGTATTAACACATTGTCCTATACATATCTCATTACAGCCCTGTCTTTATATTCGGTCTCCTACAGGTTGTTGAGAGATAATCTGTGCTTGGCATATAAGGCATCCTTAGATCCAGCCCTGATGGAGCTTTTGAACATTCACAAAATGAGCAGCACCAGAAACGCTAGTTCCAGGGGTCTGAACTTTGCTTGTAATATAAACAAAACATGTGAGATAGACATGTGACTCTGAAAATCCTCATGCTTTGTAATAGCCTCCCCTCCATGTGAAGCAGAATCCAACACTAACCCGTTTAGATAGAGGTTGACAGTAAACATTCCACAAGTAATATATCCCCCCACATAACTTCTCCTAACAAATATACTAACCCCTCATATTAAGACACAAGAGGATGTAACTGAGTTGGGTTGCATAGCTAGGCTTGTAATACCCCTGGTGGTCGACTGTATGCCTAGTATATACGTATGAACCTAAGATCAGATGCAACCTCTGGCATACTGCACTTTTCCATGATTTAATTCCATCGAGCACAATTACAGTTCTTGGACATTCTACAGGAAGCCTTTTTTTATATATATTTTTTATGGGATAACAGAGCTGGAACAATGACTTGGGCATTATTACCTCATTATTTTCTTGCTCAGATTTCTGTTACTTAAAGTCTTATCTGACTTTTTATACACATGCCCAGTAACATTTCCCCTTTTTGAATACAAAGTTATGAAGATTACTGGAATTATTTAATAGTCAGTGTAATTTTAATTTCTGTATGAACCGTTGGATCCTGTGGTATGTGGCTATTCCATACCTCTCAACCTCTTAGAACAAGAAATCTGGACAATGCCTAAAATAATGTGGAGATGGGGACAAAGGCCCAAAAATAGGGACAGATTTTAAATATTGCTCTTATAAACTTAAAAAGTCTGAAACTCAAATGTATATCATTGTTTAGTGACTTCAATACTGAGAGATTTGCCTGAAAAAAAATCACAAATTTTATAAGGACTAGACCAAAATATGAGGTAGAAATCTGGACATTCAGCACAAATCTGGACAGTTGAGAGGTATGGGCTAGTCTACTGTGGATAATATTTTTATCAGCTTTCCTATCACAGTCTCCTGTATTCACCTACTATACCTATATGTTTTCTTGCTTTCTAAAATAAATATATACTCACTTTTTGTACCATTGACTGCTTGCTATATTTCTGCCCACTGCTTTCCCTTGTTCTATTCTAATATAATTTATCGCGGATGCAGGAAAAAAAAACAGTACTCAGTGAGCAACAATATTTTTTTTCGTTTCTTGCATCATCACTCGGCTGTTACATGGTGACTGATTCTGCCATCTTGAAACTGGCTGACTGCACTGAGACATACTGCAGCTCTGCTTACAAGTTAATTAATGGAAATTATTTTACTGGAATACGAACATGCATAAATATCCTAGTGAGGACAATAAACAACTGATGGACAAACAACTTTCATAATGAAAATGCTTAAGAGGTACCAGAAAATTATTACTGGCATATTTTACTATTTGTTGATGGGGGTTGTTATGCCATCCTTATTGACCATTTGTTAATTAAAATGTACTCGATTTCAGCCTATCAGCACTTATCAGTACTACATCATAGAATACAGCAGATGGAAGGGACATCTAGTACATAAACATCCTAAGGCAAAGGCACCTGTGATGCAAGACATGTGGGGCAGTGGACAACAAGAATTTCAATGACAAACTCTTTGAAATTAATATTAAAGGGAATGATTTACGTATTTTCTTTGTATAAAAATAAGCTGTTATGGTACTGCATGTTTTAATAACTATTGCATTAAGCAATAACAAAAGCAACACCTAAAGGAAATTAAAGACAAAGGTTGAAGGAACTAGCTTCTATTTTTTAAGAAGATTTACAGTTATGATGTTACACAAACAGATAAAGTCACTGTACTCTTAGGGACGGCTATTTGAATTCAAACTAATAGCCTGCCTTCCTGTAATATCTGTGCCTTACAACATAATTAAACAGAAATTAGCATTTTACTTGGTCAGAATTTCTTTATTTGTACCGAACACACCCTCTACAGAAACACCTTAGTGTGAAGATAGGTGAAGGCTGCCAGCCTAGCTAGATAGAATTTTGTAGATAATTCTGTCATTTGTAAATATTAATATAAGCCACAGGCTTGTTCTCTTAAATGGAAGAAAATGCTTTTAAATGTGGAACTGCAAAAATGTAACAACGGTGCACTCTGCTGTAGGAAGGCTAATAAGTCAAGCATTGTGTAATTGCTTGATATCAAAACTCGGAGCAGCGATGTCTAAATGAAGGAATTCTTCCTATTGTTTTGAGGCCAGAGTTAATGGCTATAATTTACATGTATAATTTCTTTTATTGCTCTGGCTTCCTGACTAGCTGCAAAATCAAAAGGGCTATTAAACTCTGAGTTTCTGTTAGCCTGGGAAAACAGAAAGTTGTTAAGAATGATGTAATATGAAGCAGCACTGTGTTATCAATTTAAAGAGAGAGAATCAGAAAGCATTTTGCATTTTTCTTGAGAACATCTAACTCACCAGTATCTGCCTGTGCTCTGTATGTAAGTAGGATCTTAGACTTTTAGAAATAGCTAGGAAATAGGAAGATTAGTCAGTTGTTTTCTGTATTGATGTCAGAACTATTCTACTGTATTATTTTATGCATTTTCCTGTGTCTGAACTCGACTAGCACTGCGTAGTAAGAAGTATTGTCTTGTGTTTTTATTATTTATTATTAAATATTTTTAAACCCTTCAACTGTGGCTGTTTTGTGTAGAGATAATTTAAGCTCTAGAGTACATTGTATGTATATAGTGATACTGTTCAAGTCACTCCAAATAAGCCTCGACTGTTCAGTTGCACTTATCATTTGGATAATAATATTGCACAGTAGAATTTGACTCCCTTTGATAAGGGCCCTTTTAGTAGCTGATAAATATTAGTGGGTGGTGGCAGCTGGTACTACCTTTTAGACTGGGCAGAAAGGGGGCACAGCTGGAGAATCTGTGCCAGCCTTCCCCAGAAGTGTTTCTGTGTTTGCATATAAATCATATCTCAAAGTGTGTGTGTGTCAACTACTTGGGCAGGGACATGAAGCACCGGTTCGACAGAGAGGGTGCTGGAGGTTTTAGCTTGCCCACTAGACTGAGATCTGGACGCTATAGCTGTGCCAGTGGGAAGTCTTATTGGGAATCTGGAGAAAAATGGAGAAACCAGCCCCAGACTGTCTGTGATCTCTGTGTGCTCTTAAGGGAAATTGTACTTTACTGTGTGTATATTTGTTATCCTCCCCTATATGGACACCCCTCACTGGTGTTAGTGGTGAGGACTGAGGCTCCTTGATTGCTGGGCCAGTGCACAGGCATCACACTTAGTACAATGAAATGTCTTGCAACATTAAGTCATGGAGCCCCTAAAGATATTATATTTATTAAAGGAAGTTGAACTAATCATGGGGTATTTTTTGAAGGCCAAATATGTTCGCATTTTAAGCTTCGTAAAGTGGGTCAATATATTGCCTGTGCAGGTTACTGGACAGTGGAAACTTGAGAAACACTTGAGTGTAATTTCATTTAGTACACCATAACAAAGAAAACACAGGGAAAATACCAACAGCCAAGAAAGGTGCAGGTGCACATAACATCAAACTCCAAGGAATTTTAAATACATCATAAAGCCTATATGTGAGGTGCTCCAAATGGAAAGATTATCAGCAAGCAAAGGAGAGTAGTATTGTTCAAATAGATTTATAGATTCATAAATTAGTACTAGGCTAACTGCCCTTGCAAGCCATTTTAAGCCTAGCCAATTATCCCTTGTGAGACTCAAACCCTGCACCTTGTGTTTGTAAGGCAAACACCTTAACCATTAGGCCACCCTCCCAACCTGAGGTGGACCCTGTTTTTCACAAAATCTCACCAAGATGACATTAATATATAGACTGTATTTATGTAGAATATATCATGGACAGAAGTAGGTTAAAATTAAAAAAGATAGCTGGATGCACAAGACCCAGGATGAAGAAGTGCCCAATCCTGGTAGGCACACTGATGCCAGGACTGGAAAAGATGACAGTGTAAAATCCTCAAGATACAGAAACATTCCTACAATGGGGCCATAGATGGCCCCCCTGTTGTAGAAGGAAGTAGTAGTTCACAAAAATCACAAAAACTGATAGGCCAAGAAGAGCCATAAAGAAAATAAAGTGGACTATTGAGGATAAGAAAGAAATTATGTGTTGTTACTATTATGTAAAAAGGCCAGAATTTCCAGACACAAGGTATACAAAACGATTAACAGAAAAGTTACAGGAAAGAAAAATACTTCCGCAATAAAGACTGTCAGAAGCTTCAAATAAAAATTTGTATAATACAACAGATTTATGAAAAACAGTATACAGATCAAGAAACTTTGATCTGTTTGGATAAAGAAGCATCTGAGGAAGTCTGAAAATATAAACAACAAAACCTAGAGATTTTTGAAAAGTATAAAAAATAAATATGGACATGGAAAAGAGAGAGATTGGATAAGGTGCAACATTTATGCAAAGGAGAAAGCCAAATTAATCAATATAAAGAAGGCAGCCCCAATGATATTCAAAGAGAAATACAGGCAAAGGCATTCAGATATGGAAAATTTCACAATAAAAAAATCACAAAGAGTTAATGTAGAAAAGATCAGTACAGTAAAAATTAAAAAAATAAAATTTGAAGTTATGGAGAGCCTGCGAAGTGAAGGATTTGGTGTAGAAGGTCTAACAAAGGTTACATCACAGCAAGACGGAGGGAGTCCACAAAGTAAGAAGAGGCAGGAAGATCAGGAAACATGTGAAGAAGAAATATGGACATGGGAAAAAAAGAGAGATTTAATATGGTGTAATATTTATGCAAAGGAGAAAGCAAAACTAACCAATACAAAAAGAGCAGCACCAAAGATATTTAAAGAGAAACAGATGCAAAGGAATCTGGATATGTAAAACTATACAATACAAAAAAAAAAAAAAGAAGACAGAGGAAAAGTATAAAGGAGATCAGCAATGGAGAAGTTAAAAAAATACAAACTGAGGTAATGGAGTACCTGTAAAGTGTTGGATTCAGTGTAGAAAATCTAATTCAGAAAGCACCAAGACAGGATAGAACAGTGGATATCCAAATTAATGGGAAGCAATTGGTCAGGTGCCAAATGAAGATATTTTGCAGCCTTCCACAGGAAACCAGTACAAATGTCCACTTGAAGCTGGACAGCAAGGAAAGGAACAGGAAACTGTGGAAACTCTGATGAGTCGATGTTGAGTGACAGGCCAGTGAAATCCCATATGACAGAGCAATGGATGGCACAGGATGAAATTGGAGAATGTGCCACAAGAAGATGCTATAGAACTTTCTATAGAATGCTCGCAGGAAACAGAAAATAAAAAATGTGCCCTCAGTTTAGAAGAAAACGAGGTAAGAGAAGAGTTACTTGATTTAATAGAGATAGATAGACATATTAAGAGCCGCGGTGGTGCAGCGGTAGCATTGTCGTCTCACAGCAAGAGGTTCTCCCGTTTGATTCTCGGCTGGAGCTCCTTCTGTGTGGAGTCTGCATGTTCTCCCCGTGGTCAAGTGGCATTCGAAAGACATGCGTACGGTGTGCCTTCGTTGAACGTTGGGCGTCGAGCTGGCACCTCGGCACCGTAAAAATCTACTGCCAAGCATTAGCGGACCGGAGTTCCGCTGTGGCGACCCCTAAACGGGAAAAGCCAAAAGAAGAAGAAGAAGATAGACATATTAAGATCAATGAAAGAAATAGACTGCAGAAGGTTAATAAAACCCCAAAATTCAGACATTTGATAAAACAAATGAACACAGTAATTAGGATTGTCCACAGAGATCCATGTGATATAACAAAAATAAACAGCATATATTACTGTGCAGCTAAATTAATAACTGATACAATTTGACCACAAGAACATAGAGCAGTGAGGGAAAGAAAGGGGAGAAATCGAATACCATCATGGAAATATTGAATAGAGAAAACTATAAAGCAATTAATACAAGAAGTGTCATTGTTAGAAGAATATAAAAGAGAGAACAGATCACCAAAAATACTAAAAAAGATAGATGTGATAAAAGCAATGTGCAGTATTAGAGCAGACCAGGATCTGTCATGCACTATCACAAATAAGCTAAAAATCTCAGCACAGGTGGAAACATTTGGAAGATACGCGGATAAATATAAAGGAAAAGTACAAAATAAGCTACTTATTGATGACCCAAAAAATTTTACAGAGAACTGGGAAACAAGGCAAAAGTAACTGAAAGATCACCAAAAAAGAAAAAATAGATACATTTTGGAGAAGTACTTATGAAGATCTTGTGGAACATAACAAAGATGCTCAATGGATAGAAGTAGTAAAAGAAAGAATAAGACGTTTAAAGGTACTGGATATGAAATGGGATGAAGTAACAGCTAGAGAAATTGAAATAAAGGTAAGAAAAGCCTCTAATTGGAAAACCTCAGGCCCAGATGGAGTATCCTAACTTCTGGTTAAAAGTATTAACATCTTTGCACAAAGATTTAGCTATGATTAAGAACTATTTATATGCACACCCTGAACAGGCACCAACCTGGCTAACAGGAAAAACAATGCTCCTACTTAAGCGTGAACCTGCAAGCTACCCTAAAAACGAAATACCAATAACTTGCCTTCCGACCACGTATAAACTATACAGTGGAATTGATGCCAAGAGAGTTTATAGTCATTTAGAAGAAAACTCAATTATGGCAGTAGAACAAAAGGGAATAAAAGAAAGTCATATGAAGCAAAGGATAATTTTTTGTTTAATAAAGTCATAGTGGAGAACTATAAAAAGGGAAAGAATCCAAGTATGGCATGGACTGAATATAAAAAAGCATTTGATAGTATCCCACATTCATGGATAAAGGAGTTCTTAAAAATGTATAAGATAGACCCTACACTGATCGACTACATTACAGTGACCATGAAACAGTGGCAAACCCCTTTGCAATTAAGACATGATAAAGAATAAATTATTATTCCAGGGATAAAAATTCAAAGGGGGATATTCCAGGGTGATTCACAGTCACCGCTGTTATTCTGTCTTACCTTTATCTCACTAAGATGTCTACTTAACAGCTTAGGCCATGGCTACAATTTGGCCCCTAGGAAACAACAAAGTGCAAAGACGTCTCATCTTCTCTTTGTTGATGATTTAAAACTGTACAGCTCATCAGACAAGGCACTGAAAGCACAACTGCAAACTGTCAAACCTTTTTCAGATGATATAAGAATGTCATTTGGTTTTGTTAAATGTGCAAAAGCAACCTTTAAAGCAGGAAAACTGCAACACCAAGAAAACATCAGTTTGGGACAAGAATGCGATATAAAAGAACTTGAGCAAGAGGGAGTGTATAAATATTTGGCAACTGATGAAGGATCAAAAATAAAACGTGAATAAATGTGAACAAAACTTAGTAAGGAATACTTTAGAAGACTTTAATCCTGAAAACAGCATTGACATCTAGGAACAAAATTCAAGCTATAAACCAATTTGCTCTTCCTGTCCCAACTTACAGTTTTGGAGAGACTGATTGGCTCCAAAAGGTGTTGGATAGATTAGACAGATAAAATAGAAGGATGCTTCACGCTCATCAAAGGATTTATAAAAATCAGTGCATACCAAAATTATATATTCCCCATTCCAGAGAAGGGATGGGACATGTATAGTTCTGCAATCATGGGACTGCACACATATCTTGCTGAACTCACAAGACCCAAACATAGTGAAAGTTTTTATACATGAGGAGAATAAATCTAAACTGACTTCCCTGCTTAGTTTAGCAGAAGCATATCAGCATCAAGCAGGAATGGAAATCAAACCAGAAGTAGATAAAAATCAGGCAGAAACTGAATGCGCCAAAAAAAAAAAAAAAAAAGAACAAACATAAGGTGAAAGACCAGAAGAGAAGGCAAGAAACATGGAAAATGCATAAATATTGTTGCAAGCATAGAAAACTTCCGGAAGAACCTTATGTTGATCAGGATCAAATGCAGGAATGACTAAAGAGAGGTGAATTCAAACCAAGAGATGAAAGGTTAATATTGGCAGCCCAAGATAGTGGGCTAAGTACACACTGATTTACAATGTCCATTGAACATGTGGGAGAAACAAGACAAATGTAGGTTTTGTAAAACAGAATTGGAAACAGTTGCACACCTCGTTCCTGCTTGTGACATATTAATGGCAGAAGGACTGTATACAGAAAGGCATAATAATGTGGCAAGAATGCTGCACTCTGGATTGTGCAAACATGGTACTGAAGTGGCTAAAAACACTGGAAACATGAGCCACAAAGTATCATAGAACATTACGAAGTCTACATCACATGGCATCACCCATTACCAATAGTTCAACAGATAGATGTGAGAAAAACAGATATAGTGGTCCATGCAAAGAAGACGTAGTAGCATCGCCACACCCAGTGACTACAGACTACAGTGTCTTGTGTACAAAGAGACACAAAGTCATAAAATATCAGGATTTGCAGGCAGAAACAAGAACAATGTGGAAGAAAGATACCTAGACAATTCCAATAATAGGTGGAGCAATGGGTCTTAAAAAAAAAATCTACAATCATATTTAGATATGTTACCAATCCATATAACCCCATAGGAATTGCAGGAAAAGTCATTATTGGGCACGTTGCGGGTGCTGCGAAGAGCACTTCTGGCTGACATCAAAGACTGAAACAATACTAATTTCATGAACTTTAGTCATACTTTAACTTAGGAATGGGGCCCATTCCTGTCATGGTATTAGAAACCCAAAAATCTTGGCAAAATTAAAAAAAGAGGAACAAACAATGTATACTACACAGCAGAAACATCTTGTCAACCTAGGCAAAAGTAAATGTACAAAACATGGCACTTCATGACATTTCTTTAAATTTGTAAAGGTTTACTCATGACATTAGCTGCAAAAAACAAAGCAGACATACTAACACATGAATGCTGAATTAGAAAATGGAAATAGACATTAGATTAACCTTCTGGATGCATGGTATAGTTAGTTTAATGAACATGTTTACTTTTGTAATGTAATCACACCTCATGAACATGGAGCCATGAGTCCAGTCAAACAAAAAATAATCCAAAAATGGTGCACCAATAATGCTACCTCTTGTCAATACCACAATTTAGTTAGACCAGTATGAGTTCATGTGCTCCGAGATTTGTAAAGGAAATCACAGAAACAGTACTATAATAATGATAATTAAATATGAACAGAGTGTGAAAACTGAAGAATGTATATATATATATATATATATATATATATATATATATATATATATATATATATATATATATATATATATATGTATATAAAAGCTAACAGGATTACCGAATTTGCAATTGGAAAGCAACAAAAGTTTTCCGGAAGAGTGTCAGGAATGAAAAAATGACAGGAAGGAATTTATTTATTAATTTGTTCACTGGGCAAGTGGGCGGGTCTAATGACCATTTTCAGATGCAACCTGAGCTCAATGAGAAGAAATGCATTGCAAATTTTTCTATCAAAAATATTATAAACAAAATAAGTACATGTCAAAATTCAGAACACAGTAAGTTTGAATGCAGACAGAGTAACATTAAAAGATCTAGAGTACATGAAAAAATTATAAATACAAAATACAAGCTGAGATGAGCATAAAATAAAATGCAATCATACATATAGTACATGAACTCCTGTATACATGTGAAATATACGCATACAAGACACCACATTAAGAGGCTGAGAAAAGTTTATCAAATGTATTTTAATACTCATGATCCAGCCACCTATTCATCCATCCTCAACCACTTTTTCCCATTTGTGTCACTACAACAGTGATATGGGATGGTAATTTTCCTAACCATTGTCATGGTAGCAGCTGCAGGTAGATTCAGTAAATCGAGATGTTCTTTTAGCGCATCTTTGAAACTTTAAAGGTTTCTACATTGTTGATGTCTGTAGACAGGTGGTTCCAGGTAGCAGGTCCCAGTCTAGAGAAGACACTTTCACCTATAGCAGTTTTAAAAGAGGGGTGTGTACTAGAGTAAAACTACTGCCCTGTGTACTTCTGAGTACATACGGGTTGTCTTGCTGAGGTAGTTCCACTATTAAGGGGGGGGGGCAGAGTATGCTTTAGCATTATGCAAATTAGTGGCTCTATAAGACACCAAAAGCCATTTGGAATTTTTTAGTAAATTGCAATGGTCTATCTGGGGAACTGCTAAGACAATGAATCTGCAGATTTTATTCTCAGCAGTCTGCTTTCTGTGAGTATTGCGGGCTGAACTTATAACGAGAAAGGGAAGACCATATTCAAGCTACGGTATTAAAATATTTTTAGCAATGGCCCTGCGAGCAGCAGGTAAAAGGAGGTTACTGATCTTTAACATAGTTTTAAATTAGCAATTTGGTTTGCAGGAGTAGCATATCATCTGCATACATTATTAATTTAAGATTTGGTAATTCTGGGGGAAGATCATTAATAGAGAGAGAGGGAGAGAAGAGAAGACCTAGCACAGACCCTTGTGGTACACCTGCATTATCAGCAGTAAAGGATGAGACATTGCTGTGAACTTAGAAGTCAATAGCAACAATTGCAATATATATATATATATATATATATATATATATATATATATATATATATATGTATATGGATCCCCTTCAGAAGCTCAAAGTTTCAAAACTTCGAACTTCAAATGTCCGAGACTCTTAAGATCAAAGTTTTGAAACTTCAAACGTTTTGATTGGAGATCGCTGTACAGCATGGAATGGGATATTTACTATTGTCCTCACTGTAGTGTGATCTCAGAGTTGGTATATTTATTTAGCAGGGGGTTGGGGGTGCAGGGGTAAGCCCCCCCCCCTGCAAAAACATAAAAACAAATTTTGCTTTTATTTTTATATTTTTATTTAATTTTCAAAGTTTCGAAGTAGATCCATATATATATATAGATATATATATATATATATATATATATATATAAATGTACAGACACACACACGTGTGTGTGTGTGTGTGTGTGTGTGTGTGTGTGTGTGTGTGTGTGTGTGTGCATGTGTACATGTATATGCAAATAAAAACTACAGGATTACAAAATAAAATAAAATGGATTCCTAACTCAGCTCATTTCAAAATGGCAGATATAGGATAAGGGGTCATAAGGGAGGAAAAAAAGATGTCACTGCTTCAATACTGGTGATAGCAGAAAACACTCCCCTAGCTGCCTGGATGACATTTTCCCTTACACAGGGAAACGTCTGATCAAAGTGAAACAATTTACCCCATTTTCCTAAATGGGATGAGCATGTGTCATCTGTTATCACCTCTCTCTTGATTCAATGCCATTCTCCTACCTTCAACATTCATGCCTGACTGTCATGGGTCTTCTCTCACACAATCCATCTATCTCTTTGCTGGATGTCCTAGTTTCCTCTTGCCTTCTTTCTCTGTCTCCGACATCTTCTTCATAAAATCATCTTTTGCTTTCTTGGATCATGTGCCTGAACCACCTTAATCTGCTCTCTTTAACATTCTCTGTTATTGGAACTGCTTTGGCTTCTGCTCTGTCATCATTTCTTCATGTGCCCCACCGTATGCAACCTACAACCTATATCAGGCATTTCATATCCATCACCTATAACTTCCTCAACTATTCTGCCTTTACTGCCCAGGTTTCTGCACCAAATAGAAGTACTGACCGCTCCATGCTTTGTACACCTTACTTTTCAGCTTCTTTGGTATTCTTGTGTCACACACTATCCCAACAATCTGCAATGTACTGTTCCAGCTGACTGCAGTAACTCTTCATTTAACCTCGATCTCCTCATTCAGACTTCCCTTCTTTTCAGCCTCCCTTCCCAGATACTTGAACATGTCAATCTGTTGCACTATTTTCCCTTCTTTTCAGCCTCCCTTCCCAGATACTTGAACATGTCAATCTGTTGCACTATTTTCCCTTCTATCTCAACTTTCATCTTCTTCTAATTACTCTATTTGCTGCCATGACAGCTGTCTTGTTTGTACTCAGTTTCATTCTATGTGCCTTTAGTTTTGCATTCAGGTCCCCTATTATTTGCTGAAGTCCAAAATCACTGCAGAATTGCCCACCATCATCCTTCTCGGGGTCTTCTCATATGCTTTTTTCAAGTCTAGGAATGCCCATTTGGATTCTTTCCCCATCACTAGTATCTTCCTCAATGTTTTTCTCACTGCAGTCATCAGATCGGTAGTTCTGCATCCTGACCTGAGTCTGAACTGCAGATATTCCATCTTGCTTTCTACTGCTCTGTGTATTCATTTTCAATCACCTCTGCTGAGCTTTCACACAGTGTGATGGAGTTTGACACCTCTGTATTGCCCAAAGTTATGAATGTCCCAATTGTTTTTGTACACTAGCTTATTTTGCAGTCATCTGGGCTATATCTTTCACCCCATATTGCTATGAGTAGCATTTCTCTCCTAATTCAACCAACATCATGTTCATATCTGGTGTGACCCCATCTGAGCCTACTGCTTTTCCTGATTTAATTTTCCTTAGTGCTCTTCCTCCTTCTTCTAGGGTGAGCTCCTCCTCCTCCTCTTCTTTCATTGCAGACTGTGTCCTGAGCAGTACAGCATCTGTGAGGGTTTCTTCATGACAAAGATGCTAGAAGTACTCCTTCCATATGCCTTTCATGTCCTTTTGACTGGTGATCTGGTTGTTGCTGGCATCCCTTAAATGCTGTCTGATGAATATCGTCACCACCTTTCTGTTTTTCACTTGCAACCTGACACATGCCATCTGCTGAGTCGCCTTCCAGAAGGTGGTAGAGTGCGCCTCTGACACTATGTTCTTTGCTACTGTAACTGCTCTTTTAGCTTGTTAGCCAACCAGTATTCCTTCTTAGCCTGGTCTGTCACTTCTCTCTTTCTCATGTGCTCTTCATTTCTTTTGATAGCTTTCTGACCTTACCTTATTTCCATATCTGGCTTAGCCACATTAACTTCTCTATAACCTTCACACCTGCTGCTTTGTGTCACCGCTATTCTTCTTCAATTACCCCCCTACTTCCTCTTCTTCCTGGGGTGCAGATCCCAGAGTATTACTTTGAATTCTTGTACTTGCAACTTCCAGGTCTTCGGCTTAGTCTCTGTTTACCTTAGAGATTTCTCTGACTATTGTGTATAGCTGACTTTGACCACCAGTGGATTATGCTGTGGGCTGACTGCTCCACTAGGGATGATTTTGTAATCCCTGATTCGATTCCAATGACCTTTCCTTACTAGGAGGAAGTCTACCTGAGTTGGATGTTGACCACTCTTCTATGTGATCATGTGACTCTCTCTTGCTGAACCAAGTTACTCGAGTCATTTTCCAGACAAAAGTTTAGAATGGCCCCTCCTCCTTTACTCCTGTTGCCCCACCATGCCCATCCAGGCAGTCCTCATATCCTATTCTGTTTGCCCCACTATGAGTATTCAGGTCCACCCGTTATCAACATCACCTCATGCTGTCCTCCTTTATCTAGTAGGTCCTGTAACTGTTGTCTGAATGCAGACTATTCCTTGTCTTTACAGCCTTGCTGGGGAATTGCCTATGATTGTGACTACTGTCCTATCTTTATATACTGTACATATGTGTGTGTGTGTGTTTGTGTGTGTGGATAGACAGACACACACACACACACACACATGCATGTGTAAGTGATGTTATAAGATATCTTTGATAGTAGTATTTCTGACTTCTGCAGTATGGAATATGGTGACATTATTTGCACCATCTCTTGCACACTGAATCCATTTGGCTTTCTTGTTGTTATTATTATTATTTTATACAGCAGTGTGTCAAATGCTGCTGTAACGCAAGTTTTATACATGGTCCAATACCCATATTGATCCTTCTTTCGGAGATAAGAAACTCAAGCCATGATATACTTGACCAGAATTCACACAGTTTTTCACTGAAAATACAATTGTCTTCAAAATATTTCACAACTCTGTATCTAATTTACTCCATAATATTCAAACAAGCCAGGTTATTTGATGCTGCAATTTTCAAACAATCTAGCAGATTTTTGAATACCTCTCAACCTTTGGTAGACCACTCTGATTTTAGCCTCTAAAACTTTGCTCTGCTGTTCTTTGATTGAAGACTGCTCAGCTCACCGCTGTTTCAAATCAGTAAAGCCTACTTAGTGCAGCATGTCATGGTCAAAGAGGGACCAATAGCATATACTGGAGGATGCTTTGCACTGTGTACAGTTAGTTCAAAATGTACACAAAATACAGGAGGCAGTGTTTTCTTAAAAAAAAAAAACAGATGGAAAAAAACGCAAGTTAACAGGTCTGACATAAGACCTGCATGTATCAGCAGACAGCCACAACACTGTAGCCCCATTACATCTTCATCATCAACAACAATTGTAAGGAACAGCAAAATAAACATCTGAAAAAACAGGTTTAAAAAGTGAACAAGTCTGTGAGTTTATTACCAAGCTGTTAAACAGCACCAAGAAAGGCATTTAAATCAGATCAGTACATTAGTTATCAAAAAGTACCACCATAAAAGTGATACAGATTTCTAACAGTTAAGAACTGCTCAGGATGTCTTCTGCATTAACTATGACATGTAAAGATGAAGAGTGTGTGTGTGTGTGTGTGTGTGTGTGTGTGTGTGTGTGTGTGTGTGTGTGTGTGTGTCAGTATTCACTTCTATGTGTGGTGCGTGTATGTGCATCAGTATTAATATTCGGCATGTGTACATCGCATTTTAATATTCTGTGTATCACTTACTATTCTGTGTATGAGTATTAATACTGCATCTATTGTCACTTGCAGGAGATGTTCCCAAGTGACAAAGATCAGTATACAATGACAGAGAGGGGTGGAATACTGATTTTAGGTAGTGGCATAGTTAAATGTTCATAACCAACTTTACATGGAAGAAATATAACTAAAACAAAAAAGTGATCATGCCTGCATATATACTGATTGCAGCGTCAGAGTCCGGACTCCCTTTCGGTGTACACAAGGAACATTAATGCAGAGTCACTAACAGATTGTACAGCAGGGAAGCTTGGAAGCTTTGTGATGTAGCTTTCCTACCTCCCTGCTCAGACTTTGTATACGTGAACTACAAAGGGCCTACCTAATTTTACGTCATGTTCCCCAAAGGGTAACTTTATGCTTTATGCCACCATCTCACAGGATTAAATTTATGCATAAGCAAATTTTTTTTTTTTTTTTTTTTTACACTTACTGTAATCTTTCTTTTTTTTTTTTTTTTTTTTTCAAAACAGGTTTATTGTTTTAACATATAAGAGAAATATCATAACAATTCTATACAAGTAATTAAAAATAGGTATTATTATAATATTCAACAAAACAACTAAAGTATTTACAAAGACATCCACTACAATCAGATCAATTAATTAAACTAAAATACCATGCATAAGCAAATTTTAAGTGCTATGATTTTGGATCTTTTGATAATATTTTTTACTATTACTATGATTTTGGAAGTCGAGAGTTTGAAAGGCATGGTTTTCTGATTATTTTCTACTGTCAAATATGTAAATATTTTCCCAGCCTTTAAGTACTGTTTCTTTTTCCACTGACTAATTTTACAAGAGAATTTTATAGCGAGTCTTATTTACTTGTATAGTCTTCAAATACACTATATAAAGTCCCTTTACTGCTCTCACCTCTCTTAACACTGTATACAGTCAATACATTTGCTATGGTCACCAACACATTAAAGTATAAGTTGGAATAGCTGGGGTACAGCACAGTATAAAAAAGTGTAGTGCCAGCCATGACTGACTGCTGGTACTTCAGAACCAAAACAGAGTGCTCGTAGTATGTATATGTGAGCACACAGAGAAAAGTATTAAAGACAGCATGACAGCTGTCGCTTATGAAGTTCAACCCCTTAAAGTGCTGATACGACTGTGTGCTTTGTGTGCTTTGAGTGCCTGTATAATGCATGCATGCACGCGTGCACACACACACTGTTTTTGTAGATAGACAGGTGTTTGTGCATGTTTGTCCCTGTACATGTATATACAAAGTATATATAAAAAGAACTGACAATAAGGTGCTGGCAAATCCAAACATGCAGCAACATGAAATATCCAAAAAATACACTCAGGAGGCAGTCACTGGAAACAACTGTTTGCAGAGGTACCAGAAGCACCATTAAAAGTTGGAGTTTGTTTCCACTGACTGCATCCTGAGTGTATTTTTTGAATACAGTGCTGGCAGTTAGCAGAGAGTATTCAGGCTATGTGCTGTTAATGAATTACTTTATGTAGTCCAAGTTCTGAGAGAGTGTTGGTCTTCATTTGCTGTCTCCGTGTGACTAAATCATATAACTAGACATATATTATTTAACACCAACAGCAAAAATATTACACACCCACACACACACACACATGATCGACTATTTAAAAAGTTGAATGAACCACCATTCATTTAAAAAGTGAGTTGTCCTGAAATACTGGTATAGGGGTGATGGGGAAAAAGGCCCATTTCCCCACTGTATTGTGATCTCGGAGTTATAATTAGCAGGGGGTGTAAGGCTGCACTGGGGCTTGCATTCCTGCAAAAATGCTGTTTTTGAGTTTTTACATTTGTTTAAATAGCTGATAACATGAAATCGGACTATTTAAAAAGTCGATCGCATGACAAAGATATACAAGCGCACACATACACACACATACATAAGTGTGTGTGTGTGTGTGTGTGTGTGTGTACACATATCTACATGAACCTATGAAACAAAGGAACAGAGCATGGGACACCTGGCACAAAAACAAAACTATTCCTAACAGGCAGACATTCTTAGAATTGAGAAACACTGTAAAAAACAAATCAGACTATAGAAACAAAAATACTATAGTGAAATTCAAACTAAGCACAATACCAACTCACAAAAGTAGTTCTGGGCCGCTATAAACAGTATTCTCCAACCAGGTAAATCACCAACTCCTCATCCAAACATAGACACCACCTCTATAAACACAGCCACCAAATTCAATGAGTTCTTTACCACATCTATACTAAACCTGTCAACAGACCCATCCTACTCAACCCCCACTATACTATATAACCCATCAAATAATGACAGCTCCTTCACCCTTCAACCTGTACCAACTTACACCATCTATAGCCATCTAACCAAACTTAAACCCACCACCCTAGCAGTAGACAAAGTACTTGCCAAATTCCTACAAATAGCCGCCAATCTCTATAATCATTAACAGATCAAGCTCAGAATAAAAGGTACCACTTCTCTGGAAAATCTCCTATAGTATACCAATACACAAAAGGGGCACCTAACAAACTACTGACCTATAGCTATACTTTCCCCACTGGCTAAAATACTGGATAAATGCATCCACACCCAGATCCTAACACATCTCCTCTCCAACAATCTTTTTGCTAAAACTCAACATGGATTCCACCCCAACCATAGCACTACCACTGCACTCGTCCATTTTAGTAACCTAGTAAATATGCAACTCAACAACGGCCAACTAGTGTCTGCAGTTTTCCTTGACTTATCAAAGGCATTTGATACAGTCTCCTATACAAAACTTCTAACATTACTCTCAGAATTAAAACTAACTAACCCCACTCTATTATGGTTTCAAGACTCTCTCTCCAACGCCAACAAGCTGTTCAGTGGAAAAACTCTCTTTCCCCCCTACTTCCTGTAAAAATTAGGAGTACCCCAAGGATCAACCCTAGGACCTCTACTTTTCACTATATTTACAAATAATCCTCACAAAGCCACCCCTCTAGCAAACCTGGTTCAATATGCTGACAACCCTACCTTAATCTGCTCTGCCCCCACCCTCCAACAACTTCACATCAAGACCCAAGAAGCCTTTACATCCATCAAAACCTGGTTAACAAACACCCAGCTAATACTAAATCCTAAAATGACCCAACTTATGCTCTTCCATCCTTCCAAAGCAGCAGTACCTACTCCACCATTCTCTATTTCAGCTTCAGATAATAACTCCATCTCCTGCATCACACAAACCAAATTACCAGGGGGTCATTATTGACAATAATATGAAATTTGACAAACACATAGCTCATACAATAACTAAAGTCAACAAAAAACTAGGTACTCTTTACAGATGTAAAAACTTCCTAACCAGCAACAGTACAGTTACCCTACCTCGTACCCATCTTCTCTCTACCTTACTGTATGCTTCTCCTGTCCTAATTAATATAAACAAGAGCAATTTAAACAAGCTATCAGTATGCTACAACAAAATAGCAAAATTCACCACAAAATCCTCCTACCGCACCCACCACTGTCAAGCCCTAAAACAGCTTTTCTGGCTGGAACTCCCTAACACCTTAGCTTTTAAACCAACTTCTTCTAGCTCACCAAATATTGTACCAGCCTGACAAAACTCCAGCCTTACAAGACCTGATCATCCTCTACTCCAATAACCGAGAACTTAGATCCACTAACAAGGCACTAATTGCAATCTCCAAAACCCACTACAGGTCTGGTGACTCCCTTGTATTCTAGCAACGTTGCCAAGACTTGGAACTCCCTACCACTAGAAATCAAGGTACAACCTAACAAAACCATCTTCAAAAAACAGCTAATTTCCCACCTAAACAACTCCTGAACATGTAACTGCCTAGCACCTGGCTGACATATTCTAACTCCTTTCCCCTACTCAATATCCAACCTCTTTAAAACTCCCACAGATGCACTATATACTACCACACATTACTTACCAATTCACTGTCGCCTACTCCCCACTGTCCCATATATACCCACTAACTCTCCCATAGACTAAGTTGAAAGGTTTTCCCTTAAAATGTCAATGCACCTCATAAGAACTTGTCTATATTCCCTTTTTTATTTTTCATTTCTTATCTTCAGTACATCTTCATGATTATCTCTGCTAAACATAGTGTATGAACAACCATCATATGCTTCTACCTGCTATACTTTTAATTCTATGTCTAAACCTCTATGCTTATGTAAATATCTTATGCAATCATATGTTATCATCTGCTAAATTTTATAACTGTATATGTAAACCACAATGCTCATGTAAATGTCTTATGTATAGTATGTTAGCAATTGTTTCCGGAGCTTTTCTCTCTGGGCCTCTGCTGAAAACTGATAGCTTTGTCCAGTCGAACCTCCCCGGTAAACAAATGTCAAATAAAAAAAATTATATATATATATATATATATATATATATATATATATATATATATATATTGTGTGTGTGTGTGTAGACAGTTTTGTAGACACATACACAATCAGGTTGGTTCAGCACCGTCTTGGAAGTGGATCAGTATGCAGTCGCTATCATCTAAATAGTACAAACTATAATCAAACAATAAGTCTATCAATTTAGATGCATTTTAAAAAGAAACCATAAATATCAACATTTTTTTAGGGAAACAGAATAAGTGTTACTTATCACTTTACTCCTCAGTCCAAAGTACAAACGAGGTTGGTTTAAGAATGTGTGACATTTAAATATATACAGTTTTCTCTTTACCTCAGGAGCAATGTAATCGGGAGTTCCACAAAAGGTGCGTGTTGTCATTCCATCTTCAATGCTTTCTTTGCACATTCCAAAATCCGCAATCTTAATGTGGCCTTCAGCATCGAGCATAACATTGTCTAACTTCAGATCCCTGAATGAAAGAATGGTTCATTTTGAGAAAGACAGCAATATGTAAAATGAACAGTTTCTTCAGGAACCCAATGAAACTGAATACACCTTTGAAAACTTTATATTGTTTGCACTTTCATGAAGTCTATGCACAAGTTTATTTGTTAGACACAAAAGAACTCCATTTTAAATGTCATTTGGTCTACTGAGTTTTGAAACTGCTGAAAATGTGATGTGACTGTGAAGTAAAAAGGTAAGCGACAGCACAATAGACTACACTCCTTTCTCCATTACACCTGCTGCTGCTAATGAATCAGCACACATTTAAAGACATCTCAAGCTAATCAGTTAACTTCTTTGTGCTGTGCAATCACTTTCCCCATTTCTAAATCAGAGGTTATGTGAAACAAGCCTACAATTTATAGAAGCACAGATTCTGACAAGGAAACTATTTGTCTACCCAGCAGCTCATTAATTTCATTATACCAAGTCTCTGTTTCAAGCTGAAAGAACACAAATCCAGACACTGGGAAATGAAAGCCATTCTTAAACAGTTTGTTGCTTTATACAGTGGAATTAGAATGAGAAAAAGCTTTTGTATTTTGCTTTAAATCGGTTCATTGTTTTATCTTACCGTCCCCACACCAGTCTATGTACTATGCTATGTCTCATGGCTTTGTTTAAACTATCCACCTGGCTGTGGACTAACCCTTTGTTCTTAAGGCTACACATCATTATACATTCTATCACAAAAATAAAATAAAGTAAGGTACTTGTGCTGTACCCTTCTCCAGTCTACAGTATGACAGACATTGCAACATAAATAGAACATGCTGATGAGACACATGCATGTCTCAAAGGATCCCCAGCGTCAGGAATAAGCTCCACATCCATGTGAAGCAGAGTCCATCGCTAATACAAATTCAGACGTAACCTTGGTCATTGCATGGAAAATCGAAAATTCACTCCCGGTCTGGTCCCCATGTCTTTGATAGACAGAGGTTAACAGTAAATATTCCCTAACACCACCACCACTAAACCTTTAGCAACCTCCTAACAAACATACCCATACAAACAAATGCCCATGTTACATGGGGATACAAATGGGTTGGGTTGCATGGCTAGGCTTATAAAGGCCCTAGTGGTCATTAGCCTAGTATATACCTATAAACCTATGACCTAGGAAATCACCTTGATAGGGATTTTTCAAATACAAAAGCATCCAGTGTGTTGAATAAGAATAAGTAAAGGAGTTTTGACTTATACAGCAAGTTATTACAGTGTTAATAAAAAGGACATAAGATCTAAAGAACCACTCTTGCTGGTGTGCTCAAACTTCATGTGATGTGTTTTTTCAGTATGTAAAATTTGCAATAAAAACTGCAGCACCTAGAACATTCAACTCAAAAAAGAAAAAAAAAGTCATATCAGATAAGGCTTATTCAGTCAACTGATCGTCAAAAACATCTGGCATGTTAATAAAGTACTTGAATATACTAAATGCTCCAGCTTTCTGACTTTTTGGGTGCACTGCAACAGAGCAACAATATAAAACAATGCTAAAACCATACACATTTTGTATACATTTATTACCCAGTTTACATAAAGAAACTCAGCCACTGCTTCTCTCCTCACATCGTTCTTTTCTTTGTTTTGGAATACGTTTATTATGCCATTTTACAGCTTCGTTTATGACTGGAAGCATAACAATGGATTTCATGAATGATCACCTAAAATCATCATTCCACCTCCAAGGATTCAGCTCAAGGGACATGAATCACATTTAAGAATGTCTAAATACAAGGGGACAGCCAGAGACTGGCCCAACAAGACAGTGCAAATAGAGCAGATTGCAAATGACTATAATATCTCAGAGCCATGTACAGAAACCAAAGCAAGAAAACGAAATTGATATCCCATTACACGTCATCACCAACAGTTCTCAAGCTAGGAAATGACCAGTGGCACCTGTGACTCCAAAACAATGGGGACTACAAGATACAAATGAATTTCTGGGGCTAATTGGAATGGGGTGGGGGCATTATTATGGGCATTATTATGGCAAGTCAAGGCCTGTTTACCTATGACGACACAACACATGTGCTCATTCACTTTCATCCACTGACTGGTTTATTAGTACACAGACTATATGAAGAGAATGAGAGAGAGAGAAGGTTGGATGATGTAGGGATAGTGAATCAGGAAGTGAAACAGATTAGCAAGGAGGAAGTAAGGACAGCTATGAAGAGGATGAAGAATGGAAAGGCTGTTGGCCCAGATGACATCCCAATGGATGCATGGAGGTGCTTAGGAGAAATGGCAGTGGAATTTTTAACTAGATTGTTTAATGAAATTTTGGAAAGTCAGAGGATGCCTGAGGAGTGGAGAAAATGTGTTTTGGTACCTATCTTTAAGAATAAGGGTGATGTGCAGAGATGCAGTAACTACAGAGGAATAAAATTGATCAGTCACAGCTTGAAGTTATGGGAAAGAGTAGTAGAAGCTAGGTTAAGAAGGGAGGTGATGATTAGTGATCAGCAGTATGGTTTCATGCCAGACAAAAGCACTACAGATGCAATGTTTGCTCTGAGAGTGTTATTGGAGAAATACAGAGAAGGTCAGAAGGAGTTGCATTGTGTCTTTGTAGACTTGGAGAAAGCATATGACAGGGTGCCTAGAGAAGAGCTGTGGTATTGCATGAGGAAGTCGGGGTGGCAGAGAAGTATGTAAGAGTGGTACAGGATATGTACGAGGGTAGTGTGACAGTGGTGAGGACTGCAGTGGGAGTGACAGATCCGTTTAAGGTGGAGGTGGGATTTCATCAAGGATCAGCTCTAAGTCCTTTCTTATTTGCAGTGGTGATGGACAGGTTGACAGATGAGATCAGACAGGAGGCCCCGTGGACTATGATGTTTGCAGATGACATTGTGATCTGTAGTGAGAGTAGGAATCAGGTTTAGGAGACTCTGGAGAGGTTGAGATATGCTCTAGAGAGCAGAGGAATGAAGGTCAGCAGGGCTAAGACAGAATATATGTGCGTAAATGAATGGGAGGGTAGAGGAATGGTGAGGATGCAGGGAGTAGAGTTGGTAAAGGTGGACGAGTTTAAGTACTTGGGATCAACAGTTCAGAGTAATGGGGAATGTGGAAGAGAGGTGAAGAAGAGAGTACAGGCAGGGTGGAATGGGTAGAGAAGAGTGTCAGGAGTGATTTGTGACAGACGGGTACCAGTAAGAGTGAAAGGGAAGGTCTACAAGAGGGTAGTGAGACCAGCTATGTTATATGGGTTGGAGACAGTGGCATTGACAAAAAGGCAGGAGTCAGAACTGGATGTGGCAGAGTTAAAGATGTTAAGATTTGCACTCGGTGTGACTAGGATGGATAGGATTAGGAATCAGTATATTAGAGGGTCAGCTCATGTTGGACAGTTTGGAGACAAAGCAAGAGAGACGAGATTGCGTTGGTTTGGACATGTGCTGAGGATGGATGATGGGTATACTGGGAAAAAGATGCTAAGGATGGAGCTGCCAGATAAGAGGAAAAGAGGAAGGCCTAAGATAACGTTTATGGACGTGGTGAGAGAGGACATGCAGGCAGTTGGTGTGACAGAGCAAGATGCAGAGGATAGGAAGAAATGGAAAGAGATGATCCGCTGTGGCGACCCCTAATGGGAAAAGCCGAAAGATGATGATGATGAGACTATATAAACCTCAAACATCGAATGTGAGCAAAAGATATGATCTTAGATGAAATGTAGTCCTAGATAAAGGATAGCATGGGGACCCTCTGTTGCACACTGATTTCCATATACCTCATCAGGGCCCCTTCCCCTGTTTTTTTTTCCCCATCCTGGTCCAACAGGTGGTTTGATTATTTTGTAATTTATCCATACTTAGTCTTACTTTTTAGCTTTTTCTTCCATCCTTTTAACATACCCAAGCTGACCAAGACTACACAGGAATGGACTTAAAAGATGGCTGCACATTCAGTAATAGCTTAATTCTAGCTCTCCCAGTGTGAAAACAGAAACTAAGCACAGAAGGCTAGTAGACTTGTGTTTATGGGTAAATTTCAGTAACTGCCTAGTAAGTGTACTGCCTTGATGCCAGGAAAAAAGAAATGCAGAGAACCTGGAAAAAAATCAGCTACAAAAAGTGAGGAAGAAACACCGACTAGGGAGAGTTTTGCAGCTGTTCAGCAAAAAACAATGCAACCTCCAGACATGAATCGTGTCGAGTGGCATTTGAAAGACATGGTGAATGGGCATGCCTTCGTTGAAGGTTGGGCGTCGGGCTGGCACCGTATAAATCTACTGACAATCATTAGCGGACTGGAGTTCAACTGTGGTGACCCCTAACCGAGAAAAGCCGAAAGAAGAACAGGAAGATATAAGACAACTGCACACAGATCTTGTTAAAATAAACAAAACACTGATGAAATATATCAACACAAACAACAAAAGGTTGGAAAAAATGGAAGAAGTTTTAAACAAATATTCACATGAGGGGATAAAGCTGCAAAACAGGTCAAAATGAAGAAAAGGGTGGCTAAATATAAGACCGCTTAGGAAGAGATGTTTCAAAAATTAAAAGAATTAGAGGACAGAGGACATAGGGAAAACGTGAGGTTTTCAGCTATACCAGAGAAGCTGGAAGGAACAAGAAACCACAAATAAAAAATATAGAACTAATATAAAAAAAAAATGATGCTGAATTTATTAAGAACTCAAATGAACATCCAAAAACATTACTGACTTTTCAAATGAGAGTCCATTGAACATTAGACACTGTATATTGCTCTTTTTTTGTTTTGTTTTCTAAATAGATGTTTCAATGTTTTGTAGTTCAGAGTAGAAGCTTTTTGTAGTAATGGATTATTTTTACATAGTTATTTGTTACCTTATTTGCTGAAACTACCCTCATTTATAAAAGATACATTTGATTTTCTGGATAAAATTAATGAACTAAATTGGACAAATGATATGTATTGGATTGCTATCAATGCCAAAAGTTTATATACAAGTATTTACCATGAATTTGGTATGGAAGCTTTAAAATTTCATCTTGGTGATAGAACTGCAAATAATTATGGTATAGAGTTGATACATTTTTGTTTAACATTTTGTTTTTGTGAAAATATTTATAAACAAATACAGGGCAAGGCTTTGGGGGCATCTTTTGCCCCTATGTATGCCAATTTATTTATGAGTTTATTTGAAATGGAATACTTATACAGACACCCATTTTTAAGAACTTTGTGGTGAAATACTATAGATTTATTTATGACTTTATGTTTGTGTGTAAGGGAGGTTTTGAATTTATTCAGTCTTTAATGGTTGATTTAGACAATAATAGATTCCATCTCAAGTTCGTTGGACTCTCATCTGGAAAGTCAGTAGTGTTTTTGGATGTTCACTTGAGTTCTTAATAAATTCAGTTTAATTTTTCACTGTTTTTGTTGTTTTATATAAGCTGGAAGGAACAGACTGCATTAATTTTATGAAAACACAAAAAAAAAAAAAAAAAAAAAAAACAACTGGACTGGTATTCCACAACAGGAGTTGTTAGTTGAAAGGACACATTGTGTGTATGTTCCAAACCTGGCTATGAGAAAGCAACCTGGACCTTTAATAGTAAAGGTGAAGTCCTACCAGCAGGAGGAGTTGATTTTGATAAAAGTGAGGCAGAAGGACAAAGTACTAAAAGTAGGAAACTGCAGAGTGTTTGTGGAGAATGACTACACATTGTAAACCAAACAGAAGAGAAGCAAATTTATCCCATCCATCTTTAAAGTATTCTTTCCTGGATGGAAAAATCACTTTTTGATGAAGTACATGCCAAGGAGGAAATAAAAGCTTGTCCAACAAAAATGAGCTGTGAAACAGAAAGAAATTCTACTTCTTGTTCTTCTGGTAATAAAGACCACAGGGAGACAGTACCTGTGAAACTTTTTCCAATGTTTCAATGAAAAATGTTGGAGTGAAAGAAGGGAGCACAAAAGTTGACTAGAGAATCGAGAGTATGTTGAAAATGAAGCAGAGACAGGAATTGGAAGATGCAGATGAACAGTAATATAAACTAGTAACTAATGCAGGATTACAATGCAATAATTGTGTGTAAAATATGACAACAGGAAAATCTGGAAATAATGGACTTTTTTCAGAATTTGTTGGACTTGTGAGGGACTCTAAAGTCTAAGTTAACTGTAAGTAAAAACTTTTTCTTACTAGCACTATTTTTGTGGTGTATGGTTCTCTTTGCATGCTATAAAGTAAAGTTTTCTCAGTTATTTTTAAATGTAATCTGAACTGTAAACAGGTGCTGCTGTTCTTTATTTTTTCTTTCTCCCTTCTCTCATTCTTCTTGTTCAGTTTAAAAAAATGTAGGCAATGCAATGAAAAAGCATGGTTAAAAAAAGCATGAGAAAAGAAAAAACGAATGTGCTTTTTCTCATTCTTGCATGGGGAAATGACTAGGTTAAGGACCTTAGATTGATTTAGTAAAGAGTATGCAAATAAATGAAAAAGAATATTGAATATTATGGGGATTTTTTCCAGGAAATACATGTATAATCAGTAGATAAAAGGTGGGAATAATAACTTTTTAATGCAATGATGCTTTCTGTAATGTCTTTAAATGTCAACGGTCTCACAGATAAATAGAAAAAAGAAGTAGTAGTGAACTATATTAAAAATGTAGACTGCAAATAGCTGTATTACAGGATACAAACTTGGAAAGAACTGAACATATTAATTTGAAAAGGAAAGGTTTTCAGGATGGTTATTAGGTGGAATACCTGGGACACAGGAATAGAGAACTACTTATATTAATTGCAAGAGGAGATCCAATAGTCATAGAAGAGGATAAAAAAGATAATGGCAGATTTGTAGTGCTAAGGGGCTACTGGCAAGGAAGGAGGATTACACTGACATGTATTTATATTCCACCTAAAATTGCTACAATGGATCTTAAGAAAATTCTGGGAGAAATAATTTTTTTAGCAAGGAATATTACTTATAGCTGGGGACTACAATGTGATTTGCAACAGTGAAGAAGATGTGTCTGGGGGCAATTGAGGGTGGGTCTACTACTTCTTACCGAATTAACACTTCACAGAATGGTAGTTTGCCAAGACCGATAGTTCAAAAATTAAAATTTAAGAATATGCACTTCACAGGAAGTTAAATCTCTGAAACTGAAAGCAAAGTATTGTGTTGTAGTTGTAACTTTAAATAATTTCAACCTTTGATATCTTATCAGTTCTGAGGCATGACGGATGTGACAGTAGAGTCAGCAATCATCAACATATCTTACAATATTTTCACACCGATTGTAGCTTTCAAATGGAGATCTCACTACAGTAAGAACAGGGAAATCTACCCTTGCTGTCACTGTAGTGCAATTTTGGAGTTGATATACATATATATATATATATATATATATATATATATATATATATATATATATATGGGTCTACTTCATATGATCGACAGACCATTTGATCGAAATTCATTTGGTCGACAACCAGTATTCAAGGCACTTAACAGGGATTTGCCCCCCTCCCCAATGTTGTGCGACCCTGGAGCTGTTATATATAGTTGGGGGGATGTGGGGGGCCCCCACCTATTTTTCATTTAAAAGCATGAAAATACAAGAAAAACTACATCCCCCTAACTATATATAAAACAAATCCAGGGTCGCACAACATTGGGGAGGGGGGCAAATCCCTGTTAAGTGCCTTGAATACTGGTTGTCGACTAAATGAGCTGTCGATCAAATGGTCTGTCGATCATATGAAGTAGATCCATATATATATATCTATATATATATATATATATATATATATATATATATATATATATATATATATATTTGCAAGGGTGTGGGGGTGCAGCTTCTCACACTGTGGGTGCAGGGGGGTTTGCCCCCTTGCAAAAACATTAGAGACTGGGTACTTTTCCATTATTGGGGCAACACCGAACATATGGAAGCTAACAAGGTTGGCAAATTCTGAGCAACAGCTATCACATTTATAGTGTTGCCCCTGGACACAACACTAAATGTGAAATGAATGCCCTCATAGCACTCTACTTATCTGGTTTACCTTAGTTTGGTGTGTGTATATGATACACATCATTTGATTTCCCTCACTCCATTCAGGGATTGCTGCAACGGTTTTATGTGTGGATCTGTCTAGCCTTCAGAATGATAAAGCATTTATCTCAAATGCCTTACTTATCTATTACCTAATACTTTCCCTAGCTTTAAATGGTTTATGGTGGTGTATGAATGCTTCCAGGATAATGGTATAACGTTTGCTTGTGCTAAACCTATTAGAGATGTGAATGTTAGTCTACTTTTTAGGAGGTAGAAGTATGATGGTAAATATGTCGTGCATTTTGTTTTTTTCGTAACTGTTCTGAAATAAACAAACAGTGTCCTTTACACGATTAACAAGTTAAAAAAAAAAACAATTGCCTGTCCAGATTTATTCAAAAATGCTAACTTTGCTACTTTCCATGTCCCTGTACATTCTTCAGTGATGAAAGCACTGCTTCTTCGTGTTCTGGTAACTTTAGTGATAGTGAACTGAGCTGCAGTGTCAATCCCAGCCGATAGCAGGAGCTTCAAATATCGCAGATTGTCCAAGAAACAGTCATCTGTACAAAACTAACGTTCATCTCCTGTGCTGGTAAGGATCTCCATCAGTTTTCTGTGTTTTTCAGACCAAAAAAAAAAATTTACAAAACTATCGCAATTATGAAGTGGTTGGCCAACAGACATCTGGGTACTTTTTTTCCACATTTATACTGTTGCCTCGATAACGGAAAAGTACCAGAGACTGTATATTGTAATCTGTTTGATTTTTTTTTTTTGTAAATAGATATTTCAATGTTTTGTAGTTCGGGGTAGTGACTTTTCGGAGTAATGGAGTTTCAGTATACTGGTCTTGTTTTGTCATTTGGTGAAGTACAAATTCGATGAAAGAAAGTAGACCCTTTGAGAGTAGATTTTTGAAGAAATTTATAAAAATATTTGGCATGGAAGATGTGAATTCAGTAATAGGAGTTCAGAGTAAATTTACATATTAATCCCAAAGATATAAAAAAATGGGCTAGGCTAGACAGAATTTACATTTCACAGGAGCATGTACATTTAATTGAGAGTCTTGATATGCACCCAATAACTATTTCAGATCATGCACCAATAATAACTAAAATAAAAGCACAGGGTAAAGAAATAAAAATGAGACACTGGTGCTTTCCTACCTATCTGTTGAAAAGACAGGAATTTAAGGAATGGGTAGTGGAGATTATTCAGGAGCTATTAGAGAAGATAGACATTTCTTCTGAAAATATAGCTAGGGAGTGGAATAAAAATAATGTGGAGTTTAAAAATAGGGTGGAAATAAAAGAAAAGTTAAGAAGTAATAAAAATTATTTAGAGGGACTGACAAATTTAAAGTATTGCAGAATAGGGGGACTCTCAGAATAAGAGGAGGATCAATTGCAGAGTGTTAAGCAGAAAATAAGGTATTACCTTGATAACATGCACAAGTTTAGAAAGACTGCTGTTAAGCAACTGTTTTTTGATAACAGTATAGTACAAAAACTTTTAGAACGACTCAGGCAACAGAAAGTAGAAAGGGCTATCGCTAAGCTTAGGGAGCCTATAAGAAGGAAGGTAACAAGATATCGTATAGAGGTATTAGAAATATTTCAGAAATTCTATGAAAGTCTGTATAAAGCAGAGAAATAAGGAAATTAAGAAAAGATACAAATGGAAATGTTTATGGAAGAATTAAATAAGCCAAGGTTAGAGGTAGATGAGGCTCAATTACTAACAGGATAGGAGGTGATGAGATAAAAATTGTGATGTATAACCAATCTAGAGGAAAGTCCCCAGGAATAGATGGTATTTCTATGCAAGATTGGAAGCTAGAAGGGAAAAAATGATAAAGATCTGGAAGGTTTTGTTTAACAGTATTTTAAGAGGAGGAGAAAACAAACATCCTGGAAGAAAGTGGTGGTAGCTGTATACCTAAACAGGGTGAAGATCCATCAAACCCTGCTTCATACACACCCATTTCAATACTATACCATGATTATAAAGTGTTTATGTCTATAATGGCTAAAAGAATGATAAAGTAATGCCAAAACTGATAGATTTAGATCAATGTGGTTTTGTGGAGGAAAGGCAAACATTTGACAATATGAACAGAACACTGATGATACAGAGGGAATCTGAATGTAAGAAAATACCATTGTTCTTGGTGTTTCCTGATACAGAGAAACCATTTGACAGAGTAAGCTGGGACTTCATGAGCAGGGTAATGGAAGCATTTGCATTTCCTGAAAAAATTATAAAGATGGTTAGGAGCATAACTGAGGGATCAGAGGCAAAAAATTAAAGTGGGTGGGATCCTCTCTGATAATTCCTGCTTGAGCAGGGGAACCAGGCAGGGGTATCTTCTTTCCCCTTTGTTATTTGCATTGTATTTAGAACCACTAGTAAAGAAAATAAGGGACTCAGAAGTTCAAGGATATAATTGGTGTGGTAGTTAAGAAAAGCTGGCTCTATTTGCAGATTATATTATTTTATACCTGACAAAACCAGAAAGAGACATTACAGTGCTGTGGAACATATTGAGACAGTTTCATATCTTTTCGGGATACAAAATTAATGAAGCTAATTCTTCCAGTAGAACATGGTAGATTGGGATTACACAGTTTGAAGGGATATTTCATAGTTGTACAGTCAAGGCTCTTATACATAGCACAAGCAGAAAACTACAATTCAAAGTGGAAAGGGATGATGTTGAAACGGAGGGGGGGGGGCTCAAGAAACAAGGAAAGACTGGGATTTTGGATGCAGACCTTTAGGAAAAGTAACAATAATCATACAGAATAATATATTCATAAAGTAGCAAAAAGTATTTTAAGAACTAAGCCAACACTGGAATGGTGAAAGAAGATTCTACCCATAGGGACGACTGCAATTAGGGATAGAGACAACAGACAAGAGGGGGCCGCAATTTATTGGAGAAAACTGGCAAAGGAACCAAGGTACTGGCAGCAAATAACTAGAGATGAAAAGATGACAGAATGGGAAGACGCCAAGAATTTATTTGGACTGGAAGTTAGAGTTTTCCTTCTTTATCAAGAATTGATATAAGAGCATAGGCAAACAGAAAGAAACAGGGGGTCCTAAACAAAAGACCAGCACTGGTAGAGCTTTTAGTACAATGTAGAACAGAAGCTGCCATTAAAAAAGTAATAATTAGTAGAACATATAAAATACTGCATGATAACTTGATGAGGGAGATGATTTTTCAGAGCTATGATACAGAATCGGAGATGGTAAGACCTTGCTGTCTGTATTTATGGTTGCTGCCAAAAAAGCAATTACTAAGAAATGGAAATCAAAGTTTAAACCAACTTTATTAGAAGAAGTGAATATAGTAACAGAGATAAAACAAATGGACTTCAGATCTTTAGAAAAAGGTAGGTGCAAACTACATAGGAAAAAATGGGAATTGTGGAAACAAGACATACAGGGAATCAATAAGGTTTAAAAGAAGGCAGAACTTAAATGAGCTATGTAATGTTCGACTGAAAATGACTGGGTAGATTATAAGTGAAGTATAATGCTTGTGAATGGGAGTGGGTTAGTATGGTTTGTGAAGTAAAATGCTTACAAAAAGGATTGTGTCAGTGTGGTTTGTTTTCATTTATATAGATGCAGGGTTGCTTATGTCTTAAGTGATGGTTTAATAAAGATGTTTCTTGTTTAAAAAAAAAAAAAAAAAAAAAAAGACTACGCAGGAATATATAGGGAGGAAGTAATACATTAAGCCATCGGTCTAGGGCCACTATTCCCCCAAGAAAGCATAGGGTTCTCTGGGATCTGAGGTGCATCTTACAGTTTCTTCCTAATCTTTTAATCCGATGACAGCCCAAAGAAAAATCACGTGTAACAAAAAATTCAGTCACAGTTACTCTTTTTTGTCCCAAAATTAATGTTCAAAGTTGGCAAAATATTAGATCCCAGTAAAGCGAGAAGACAAATTCTTGAAATTAAAAAAATATATATATTTCAGCCTCTCCACCCCACCAAAAAAGATGGTTCCCTTCTGTGTACACAGTGGTGTAATGAAAGTAAAAACATGACTGACAACAGGCACACATTATCCAGCTGAGGGTCTGAGGGAGGAAGCCAGAGCACCTGAATAAAATGTACACAGAAACAGGGGAGTATATTCAGATGCTACTTAGAAGGGATCACAGCCAAATCCTTATTCAGAAAACCAAATGTTATGAAATGGCAAAGCTGCCCACTGCACGACAGTATAAAATTTAGATTTCTGTTTATCAAATGAAAGAATAAATGTATACATAACTGACCAGAAATGCAGTTTAGCTTACTGCTGTGAGAACCATACAGTGCAACCAACTGCAACCCCCCACCCCCATATACAGGTGTGATCAGAGTTACAGCCACTTGTATGACCATGTACCTCAGATCTCTGCTTGAAATAAGATAAATAAAATACATAATGGTTCAAGAATGAATTTCAATTTTCTGCTCTCAGAATCATCCAGTGTAACCCATTGCAACCTCATATCCACATATACCCTCACAGTGACAGCCACTAGTATGCCTGGGTACACTTACATATCACTACTTCTGATCAGATGAATGAATAAATCTAAGCTGCTCTCAGAATCTTTCAATGCAACCCATTGCGACCTACACACACACACACACACACACACACACACACACACACACACACACACACACACACACACACACACACGCTCACAACTACAGTCACTTTCATGACTACGTCAAATACTTCAAATCTCTGCTTGTAATGAAATGAATGAATGAATAAAAACTTAAATAATGGCTAAGGAATGTATTTCAGCTTGTGGCTCTCAGAACCACATAGTGCAACTCACTGCAACCCCCCCCCCCCCGACACAAACACTCAGACATGTAAAGATAATTATAGAAACTGCTATGACTGTGTATATCTCACATCTCTGACTGCAAGCAAATGGATGAAAAAACTCATAAATAATAGCCCAGGGATAGGGATTTATTTCAGCTTATTGCTGTTAGAACCATGCAGTGCAACATATTCATCCCCCTCTACATACATATACACAAGCACAAGTTACAGCCACTTGTATAACTCAGCACACTATATACATTTACTTGCAATCAAATAAATGAATATATAAGTAATGACTCATTAATTTATTTTAGCTTGTTGCTGACAGAACCCTCCCCACATACAAACACATACAAATGTGAAGTTTAACAGCTCCTGTGTATCTGTGTACAACTCAGAGTTTTATTTGTGACCAAATTAATGAAAAAACACATAAACGAAGGCCCAACTACAACCCACTGAACCCCCCCCCCCCCAATACACACAACCACAATCACAGCTACCTGTTGTCCCGTATATACCACATATCTCTGTCTATGATCAAATGAATGAATAAATACATAAATAATGGCCAGGATTCAAACTGTAAGGAATATACCAAAGGAATGCGATGCAGCTAGTTAAAGGGATTATTTGTCTGGACAACAGAAATATTCCACTGCAATCAAAGTGGGCCCTTTACAGTTACTGATGAGATGAAGGTGGAGATCAAAGCTCTTAACATCTTTTTCCTTAGTAGTTTCAGAAAGCAGAATACAAGTCACGAAGCTTTCGTGGAAAAGAGAGTAAAAACAGAAACATTTTTATAACTAAGTTGCCAGAAACTTATTATTGTATACAAAAAATAAAAAAAAAGAGTGAGAGAGAGAGAGAGTTGGAGAAAGATTTCATTTAGTTTGAGGATATGAGATGCAGTGGTACAAATACCACTAGAGACAAATGATGATAATTCCAGAGCTACTATGTGCCATGTTAATCAGGGAACTGGCTCCAAAAAGGGGATGGCAGAAACTGCATTGAAAGCGAAAATAGAATTCAGCTACCGTGAAATCTACAACCATAGGATCTGCTGCTGGAAGCGTTATCTTCCACCTCCCATGATGCTGTTAAGGAAAGTGGTGTTGAGCTGAAACAGGACACTCACCACTGCCCTTGTTACAGTATAGCAAACTACTCCATTAGTGTGCCTGTGCATAGTTACTAAATAATATAAACTTGTTTTCTGTGGGTTTTATAACACGTATCACTCTCAGGACATGCTATAAGACTTACAACTACATATACAATACAGCAATAGAGAGGTATCTTATTTCTAGCAAAAGAGGAATGTCACACACTGGATAGGTGACTTAGCATACCTTTAATAATCACAAAATATGAGCTATGAGTCATGACGGCAAAGCGTTTGCCCTTGTGAATAAAAGCTTGCTAGAGAAGCAGCTCTTTTTTAAGGTGCCCGTGCCTTGGTATGACACTAACTATTTTATAACTACTGAAGATATTTTTTTCTTCACTGGCTAGATATGGCTTAGATCTTCTCACCTTGGTACTCTGTTCTTCCTAGCTTTATAAAAGAAAACTAGTGTCAAGAATGTATTGTATTTCCTTCTTAAATGATTAGTTAAGGCGTTGACATTTCAGGATGTACTTACTAATACTCCACACGATTCAATCTTCGGTCCTTTGCCTTTAAAATATTGATAAATTATAAATCATTCTCTTCCTTACTTCATTACACGGTTGATTTGGCAATAATATCAAGTGGAACCAGTACAGCAATATGTACACATAAACTTCAGAACAATTTTGATCACATTCGGTAATGTATCGTCAACCATCTTTAGACTAACTAAAAGATTTTTTAAGTCTTAATAAACTATCTTAAAAGGCTTACAAGAAAATTTAATGCATGGTGATGTGCTGTTACTTAAGAATTGTTTTAGGAACATTTTAAAACTAATTATTGTCACACTGAAAAGCAGAAACTGAAATCCAGCTTCATTATACAGGATGAGAATCAGCACTTCATTTGTTACTCGCAAATTACTAGGCACTTAATTACTGTAGAATCACATATTATGATTTCATTGCACATTATGTATGGAATATCCATTTGTTTCACAAATTATTAACCATGTATCATTTTGTTTTAAGATTTAGAGTGGCAGTGTCTAAACCAACACATCATTATTTAATAGACGAATTGGGAAGGGAATTTTCATTACAAGACAGAATTATAAATTATGAATACAGTTGTAGAAATTACATCATAAATAGCTCTAAATAGATTTGTTTTTATTTTCTTCTTTCATCTTACAGTTCATTTAATCTTAGAGCTATTTCAATACAGATTATGTGGTACTGTCAAAATGAGAAAAAATGTTGCACTGTTACTTTTTAATTCTAAGTACTGGTTTAAGCTACTGCATCTCGCATGCTCTTTTTCCATACATTTGCCAATTGGTTACTGAGTAATATTAGATGATTGTGCAAAAAAGTGTACTTGGTATGGTATATCTGTTTTATAGTATAATATACTACATTTAAAATGTGAACATTTCACAATAAAAAGCAGGATGCTTGCTGAAATTCCAAGGAAGCTAATTGCAATCAATGGAGTAGCTGAGCTACAAGTGGAAATGTGGATGCATACATATTATGTCAAACATTTCAGTACCTCGGATTGTGCTTTCTTCCAGTCTGTCTGTCTCTCTCTGCAATTTAGGGTACAGTGGACTCAGAATTAGCATCTTAAGGTAGCAAGGTGTGGGAGAATAACTTTAGAATAGCTTTCCACTTCTAGGTATGCAAAAGCCGCACCCTGAAATAATTCTTTAATGTTGCAATAGTGAGTTTCAAATCTCACCAATTATATTTTTTAATTGCCTCTCAGTTAATTTTTCAGAAATTCTGGACCAGGACTTGTGACAAGGACACTGAATACCAATTCTGTTGGCCTTACTGTTTTTAAGTATAAACTAAAAGAGTTACCTGTCCTACTTATTTCATACCCTAATCCTCCACCTCAAGTCCCAATAATGAGAGTTTTACAGAAATATTAGTTTACACAACAGAAAAACAGCATAGTCTGTTTTGTGTGTGTGTTCTTATTAGGTTTGCTTTTTCTTTTTATTCCCTCCCCTGTCCTGCCTGCCAGTCACCAGCCTCCTCCCGAACAATTATCCCATTTGCTTTCCCATCACTGAGGCTGAAAGCTGCCCAGCGGGGACATCATGTAGGTAGACATGAAGCATGGCTCCAGATTTTTACATTTTTTGCCCTAACTCCTTGTGCATGCCCATAGGTAGGAATTGCAGTGGGTGCCTGCACTATACCACCCCACTTCTACCAGTGGTTGACAGCAGGACTTCCATGCCCATACTTGTGAAATATCATGTGGTTACTTCCCTGGTCTCAACCAAGGAAATCAACCATTGTGCACGTGACCCTATAGATGCACACTACCTTTCTTCTCAGAAAGGCACACCCATCCACCCTACCTGTGCCATCAAGTATTTGAGCCACCATGCAAACCTCAGACACCTGGGCCATGGTGAGGGCATTGTCTCTTTATTCCACTGCTGCGAACTTTATCAGGTCTGTTTGACATGATAAACGCTGCTCTTGGCAAAGCTTGGCATCGTGAACATGGTGTACTGATACACCATCTGACCAATAATATACGATAATGTAAAATATATTTTTAAATCACTTTTATAGGGCCCTGCCTCCCTGATATCTCTATACATTATGACAGGCATCTAAGAAACTCACATAAAAGGGAAATATATTTATTCACTTTAATCCAAGTCACTGCAGCCTCAGAAATAGTATATTTAGAGCTCAGGGCTGTCCAGTGCAGGAAGGTTCAAACTGAGCTATAACTTAGTTTAATATACCGTGATGGTCTACCATGTGCTATAAGAATGGCTCATGATAGACTGTGGGTGGTAAATTAAAAACTGAACAGTCAAAAGTAGCACTCCAGTGTCCCTGACTTTGCGGAACTCCTCTGAATTTGTCTAATATTTAAGGTCTGCTGCCCATAAAATTTGTGTTTTTTTGGCAAATTATTGAGGACTGCAGTCACTGAATAATGACATCAGTTTGAGATTCAGACTTTATATCCTTCAGAAAATGCATGCTAATGCAAAATCTGTCATTTAAGCAACTTTCCAAATATAAAAGAACAATATTTAAAATTTGTCCCTGACTTTGGGCATTATTTTTGAGCCTTGTCCCCGATTCTTATATGAGGTTGCAAGCTAAGTAAACTCCTTTTATCCAAAGGACGTTTTGGTGAAAATACATTAAGGAATGCTGGCTACTGAGTCATCTAAACAAAAGTGAGAAGGCTTGCAATGAATAGCTTCCTCTGTATTGTGAAGCTGTGATAGACGGCAGTTAATTTTGTACTGCCGTACAGTAAATTTTAAGATGTTATGGATCACACTAAATTAATGTCAGCACAGCAAGCCTCACCAAAGCTTCAATTATATTCCTCCCCAAACTACTGCCTAACTGGACTTCGGAAGCACATCACTGTCTACTACCTTACTAGTATACACTTTTTAAAGATTTTGCTGTTGTAGAAATATAAGCTAGGCTCCTACCTTCTCAGTGTGTATCTTGCAGATTAGGGATATATGCATTTATGTCCAAGCCAGGTGATCTTATATATGTCAATTTCCTCAGTATTATTTTTCATTAAATAAACATCAGTACCTTCTCAAGATCTGCTTGATTTCCTTCTTGGTTTAGAAGAAACTACAATTTACCTGGTAACATCGTTTCTGACCTACTTTCTTGCGAATTTCCTCAGTATTGCCTTACTACTGAACAGACAGTTTTTCAGTGAGTGACTGTTGACAAGTCAATACAGTAAATAAATTGATCTCTAGAATATAATGTAACAGATTATAATTACCTGTAAATAATCCCTGCATTGTGCAGAAAAAATAACCCGATTGCAATCTCAGCTGCATAGAACCTGTAACAAAAATTCAAACATTTTATGTTACACAACAGCATACTCATATATTAATAAACTGACAACTGTAAATGAATAACAGTAAACTGTACAAATAATATGGCTAATAAATTTGTGGAATAAAATACAATAAATGGACAAGAAACATTTTTGACAGTTACTATTCCCATTAACAACACCATAAAGCAAACGGTTAAAGACTTCCAGAATCTAATAAAGTTTATGGAGTTAGACAATACTCTTCACTTATTACAACCAATCCATATGAACCCTAATATTAGGTTAAACAACAAAATGATCAGTTTACTTGATTACCCCTTAATAAGAGACTGCACGTTTTGGGATATATGCAGACATAAGGAGAAATCATTAAGTGTTTATTACTACTCAAAAAAAATTATATATATATATATATATATATATATATATATATACACATAAAGGAAATCTCATTTGTTTAGAACTATTACTTCATATGTACATAGTACTAATTTTGTTTTTCCCACAGTGATCTTCACTGAAATGCTTGTGTGGTTTTCTTTTTGAACCTGTATCGACTACAAAACTATACTAAATACTTCTGTATAGACTAACTAGATGATGTGTATTCTCCATGTTACTGTATACTATTGTACTATCTAATTATTGTATTTTGCTTATATTTCCGTGGAGCTTTTCTCCCTGAGCCTCCACTGAAAATGGGCGTCTGGCCCAGTCAGACTTTCCTGGTAAACACATGCAAATAAATAAATGTCCCATAAAGCTAAACAAGAATAGTATACATTTGCACACCCCCATAACCATACATAGATTACATGATACTGATTTTCTTGGCATTGTTTATAAGTTATAAGCCACTAGCAGCATACTGGTTATAGCTGGGGGTACAGTTGAACATAATGAAAAAGACAAAAAGATTTTGAGAAAAAATGCTTATGCATGGTGATCGTCAGAAACTAGATACCTGCCATAACAACTCTGCAGCATTTTCCAGACTAATTTTAAACCATCCTTATTTGTCTAATCATTTGATAAGTTGTGAAGAGGAATCTCTGTTTTGGAATCTTTAGCTCCAGTCTGGTTGAAAAGGACAAAGGCTACATGATTAGATAACTTAGATGCATCTAAACTGTTTGTGATCTTTATGAGAAGAAACTGAAGCATCCAAAGAAAACCAAAATGGACATACAGAGAACATACAAACTCCACAGAGACTATAAACAAAGTAACAATTGGACTATTTAACTCTAGAAATGTGAAACAGCAACATTAACCACTGTTTTAGCATGCCTAAAGTTATGCCACTCGGATGACCCAGGACACAGTTTTAAAGACAAAAGATAATCTACACCTCCCAGCAAGACTCTTCCATCTTGTTACTGTATTCATACATAAGCCATAACTCCTAAAGACAATTATCACATAACAGAGTGACTTCCATCTGTTGTAAATATGTACGTTTAGCTTACAGCTCATCTTTCCTGTGGTAAAAGTAGTATTCTAACACCTTCTGATTTAGTCAATTAATGATTGCACCCTCTCTGCTATTCACTAACTCCTCCTCTTCTTCACCTGCTTCTTTTCTAACTTTCTAATCTCCCTTCATTTCTCAGGCCATCATTCTCTTTCCTCTGCTGGCACTAAGTTCTCACCTGTAGAAACTTTCCTGTAAAGCCACTATCTCCGTGGCGCATCCTATAACTGTGTAATGCTGTAGTGTGATAAACTAATTAGGTAGGAGTTCTAATCCCAGACATAGCAAGTGTGTGTGTGTGTGTGTGTGTGTGTGTGTGTGTGTGTGTGTTTGGAGTGAAACGAAAAGTGAAACAGAAGTGACACTCCACCGGATGGTGGCATTGTTCTACACACAGGAACAACTACACATTGAAGGCAACATGCCTGCAACAAGCATACACTTGTATACCGCATGCACTGGAAGTTTAGTTATTTTCCATTTCAGATTAATGACAGGAATATTAGCTTGGGAGATGTAGCTGCTTTAATGACATTTAGCTCTCCATAAGAGTTACAACATTCATTCTGCATCTTCTTCTCTAATTCTTTTCACTTCAGGTCTCTATTATTTTTTTACAAGGCAGCTAGATGAAAGTCAGTAACCAAACTAATGTTTTTTTAGGAAATCTTTGGATGGTGCAGCAGTAGCATTGTCGCCTCACAGCAAGAGGTTCTGCAGTTTGATTCTCGGCTGGGGTGCCTTCTGTGCAGAGTTTGTATGTCCTCCCTGTATTCGTGTGGGTTCCTATGGGTGCTCCGGTTTCCTCCCATGTTGTAAAGACATGCGTCTGGAGCATTTCTCCCTGGGCCTCTGCTGGAAATTGGATTCGTTCCAAGTCAGACTTTCCTAGTAAAAAAATGTTAAATAAATTAAACAAATAAATAAATAAAGCCTGCAAAAGTTAAAACTGCCTATATGCCTCTGTGTGATGGATCTGTTTCAGTACCCTCTGTGCTCAATAAATGTACTCTGCTTTATACATGGTTCTGTTTTGCAGTATGCTGTTGCTTTTGCCTCATATGTTCACCCTGCCCCTCACAAAATGTATGATTTCCTGGTAAAGCATGGAGTGTAAAATAGACAAAAAGTCTCAAAGAATGCATGTAACTGCACTTACGGTCACCGCTGAAGTGTTTGTTGTTACTATTTAACTTTACCCAGCTGCTGTTTACATCGGTGTCCTACAGCTGGATAATGTTAAATAGCAACAACAAATGCTTCAGCGGTGACCGTAAATGTGGATATATGCATTAATTTTAGAAGTGCACTGTTCGACCATCAGCAAATGAAAAATGTGAAATAAACCTCAAAACATTTCCTGATTTTGCAGACTGCCCATAATGTTACTTCATGTCTTCAACCTGACCATCTCATTAGTTTGTAGTCACAATAATTTAGCAGAGAATCCAATCAGTCAGTAGTACCATACACTGCTTCATACTTCTGGTTCAGACAAAGCATGTTTATGCAAAACATATTGCTCCTTATGGAAGACTGCTCTTGGTTTTGCAAGCTGTGTCCCAAAACTGTGGCAAGGTCAAAAGGCTTGTGGAGATCCATGAACTGGTGCTACTCAGACGAAAAAAAAATTGTGTGTGTGGTTGCCACACATGTTAGAACCGAAACTTCTGAAAGGAAGTGCAAAAATGTACTTATTTATCTATTAGTGCTGATAAATGCCACAGCTATTACTTAGCATTCTGGAAAAGTATGCATCTCCCTAACTTCTAAGAGCCTCCCTTTGCTATGCTTTGAGAAGTAGTGATGTACACAACGTAAATGTTTGCATTTGTTGCACAGGTGGAATCCATAGAAACTGTACTCACTGAACCTGTACAAAATCTAAATCCAAATTACATTTACTGACGTTAGGGAGATTCATACTTTTGCACAACCTTAAGTAACAACTCAGGCATTTACAGGTGCAGTGATGACTGATGCTATGGATTCCACCTCTGCAACAAATGCAAACATTTACTTTGACTGCATACATCACTGGTTCTCAAAACATAGCAAAGACAGGTTCAGAAGTTAGGGAGATGCATACTTTTACACAGTGCTAAGTTACAGCGCTGCCACTGGTCAGCACTCATAAATAAGTACATTTACACACTTCCTTAATGCATGTAGTGACCATGCACATATTTTTTTTTATCCTCATAAGCTTTTGACTTCACAATTTACTGTAAACTGGTGTTTGATCAGCTTTGAGCATTTAAAGTTGGATACAACTTATTTCTTCCTTGAAATAAAAATATAGGATGGAATTTCTGGCAATTGTTTACTTTACAACACACTAGAATATGCAGTAGCAGGTGCTGTCTACTGCGTGATGTGGGCCAAGACCAGGCTGTAAGGATTCAGAATGATTGCTCAACATTTAAAGGGCAGTTTATCCAGAAAATTATTATTTGTATTATTACTTTTACTTACTTTTGTGCTTTATGAGATGACAGATTAAAAAGACAGCATAACATACTTCAAGGGGCTTCTACTCCCTACACCTCCTCACTGGAGGATCCAAGTCACTTAAAATTATGTACACCAGGGGGTGCAAGGGAGTAGCAGCTCCCTTGGTTGATGTGGGCAGTTGTCTCAGCTCTTGATTACTTTAGGACACCATAATATAAAAAGAATTAGATTGACAAATCATCCAACCAGAAAACATACATAACTGACAGCCTATCAGTGGTGTGTCCTAATTTAAACAATCACTGAATTTCTTTTCTGTACACATGATTTTGGTTCAGGCCATCACTGGATCAAAAGATTGGGAAAAAGCTCTAAAATTCGCCTCAGAAAAATCTATAACTTGATTGCTTCTGGGTGCCTAGCAGCCTCCAGACCCCCTAGCTTAATTTGGTTATTATACGGTTGTCATGGTCAATAAGGGTGTGTTGAAAGGATGCAAGAAAAAGGCTGAGTTTATTTCCTTAATCATGGTTTCATTCATGCCAAAGTTAAAAATAAATAAATAAATAAAATAAAAACGTTAAATCCATCTCACAGCATGTAGAAACCTCACGGTTTCTGTGGGCCACTACCTCAGCTTAATATAGTTATTTCCACTGCAGTTATTATAATGTAGTCTTGGTTAATTAGGGTGTGCTGAAAAGAACGAGTCACAAGTTAAACAATGGGCATGCTAAACCACATGCCACACAGCTAGGCTTTATACATCAATGTAAACAGTTAATTCACTACATTCTTGCTTTGCATACTCTGAATGCTAGTTAGCACTTTGGTTTTATTTTATTTTATTTATTTATTTATTTTACACTTGTTTACTGGGAAAGTCCGAATGGACACAGGTCCATTTTCAGCGGAGGCTCGGGGAGAAAAGCTCCACATTACAATACATTACATGAGAGTAAAATTAAGTAGAACATACATACACATGGCATATATACGCATCAGGACAACATGATTAATAAACATACATATAGCATATATACACACACAACAGGACATCATGCCACTGATTAACATTTATTACAGTAGACAATCAGAGGTACATTTGTTTTTCTTTTGCAGTTATAAGTTTTGTAAGGTAAATGTACATGGGATTGGCAGCTTTCAGGGGAGAAACTGTTTATACATAGCAGTATCCTGACAAATTCTCTTGGTATGGATTAGCCTGGTGAGTGGCATGAGCATAGCCAGTTATTTAGATGGTGTGCTTTCAGGAGTTTTTTGAATTGACTAAAGGAGGTGTTAGAAGTTATTTGGCTTGGTCGTGTGTTCCAGGTTTTGGCAATGGTGTTGGCAAAGAGGGACTTACCAGCTTCGTTTTTATGTTTGATGACAGTTACGAGGTTCTGGTTACCAGATCTTAAGGCTCTGGAGGGAATGTGAGGCTGAATTATGTGCTGAAGTGCTGGGGTTATCTCAGGAAGGTAGAAGAGTTTGTGTGCTATACAGAGTTGATTGAGTAGAAGCATATGAGGCAACTCAAGCCAGTTGAGCTGCTTAAGGGATAGACAGTGGTGGGACCTATATGAGGCTTCAGTAGCAAACTTGGCAATCTTGTTGTAGCAAGATTTCATTTTATTTAGAGCAGTTTGGTGGAGATTGGTCAAGATGGGAGAGGCATAGAGGAGGGTGGATAGAAGATGAGTCCTTGCGATGGTTACTTTGGGACGTTTTGTCATAAACTGTTTGTTCCTGTAGAGGAGACCAAGTTTTTTAACAACTTTCTTAATGGTTTGTGTTATGTGGATATCGAACCTCAGGTTATTGTCTATTTCTATGTCCTGCAGTTTAGTGTGTGTGTGTGTGGTTGGACTGATTTGAATGTTTTCTTTGGAGTTAATGGTGAATTTATTTAGGGGAGGAGCTCTGCCAGGGCTGAAAAGAATTAGTTTGTTTTTTCTGGATTAAGAAGAAGTTTGATGTTAGTGAACCAGGTTTCGGCTAGGGTGAAGTTATTTTGGGTATGGGTTTGCAGTTCACTAAGGGTAAGGGCAGCACATATGAGGGTAGTGTCATCTGCATATTGTACTATTGAGGCAGTGGGAAAGGATGAAGAGATCTGATTTGTAAATAGAGAGAACAGCAATGGGCCAAGGATGGATCCTTGAGGGACTCCTATGGTCACTGGTAACAGGGCGGACAATTGGTCCTGCCATAGGACTGCTTGCTGATGGGCAGATGAGTAGCTGTTCAACCATGATATAGAGGAGGGACTTATATTTAGGGTGGACATGGTATCAAGGAGCAGACTGTGGTTTACCATGTCAAAGGCTTTTGATAGGACTAAGAATATGGTAGAAACAAATAGTCCCTTGTTTCTGTGGTGGTTAACTATGTTGGTGAATTATATTATTGCTGTTGTGGTGCTATGGGAAGGTCTAAAGCCATGCTGGGATATGGAGAGTAGGTTGTTATTCTGGAGGTAACATGTGTGTTTTACTGTATTAACATTTTTTGAACGTAGCTTCTATTGTATTTTGCTGAAATTTCTCAGATTCAATAACATTCCAGTTGTTTGCCAGTTAAAATATTTCAGTTTTCCAGTGTATTTTAAGTCTGTTGCGCATCTTATATATAAAATGCTAATGCCAACTGTATTCTTCTTTGGCTTGGAAAATGATTTCTACACCACAAATAAAGGATATGTAACTTTCAGCAAAAGGCATTGCACTTGTGTTCTTTGAATTTGAGGAAAATTAACACGGGGAGGCTCTTGTGCTTAATACTTAGCAAATGGATGCTTTATCAGAGTTGAGATACCAGTCATATAATTTTCTGTACCCTAAACATATGGAGCTAATGGCTGCCCAGAAAGGGATGGACTGTACTCATTTTAACCAAATCACATCCTTATTTTCAACCAGACAGTTTGGTATTTTTATTAAGATGTTACTACTGGCATAAACAAAGGCTATGTATGCATTTCTGTCCCACTGCAAGGATAAGCACAAACAGGACAAGTTCTTAACACTTTTGTTGTGTCTGTTTGTGTGTGTGCATGCTCTGCACATCAGCGGTATAAACCCACTGGGCTGTGGACCGATACTAGGGCTGTGGATCATTCGGTAGTGGGCCGCATAGAAACTTTTAGGCAGGGAGTGAAAAGAAAAAGTGAATGTGTGTCTGTATGTGCATGAGTGTGTTTATGTTTCTGTCTGCGTGCATGAAATCAGAATGTGTGTGTGAAAGCAGAAGAGACTGTCTGTGTGTGTATGACAGAGAGTGAACAGTGACACTAATCTAGCCATTATTTTACACTCTCTAAGCAGCACTTTTGCTGTTTAGCGAGTGCAAAATAAAAATAAATCTGAAAAAAAGTGCGTCTATGTGTTGTGCGTTTCTCTCTGGAAGTTGTGAGTGAATGCGTGCATAAAAGCAGAACAGACTCTGTGTGTGTGTGTGTGTGTGTGTGTGTGTGTGTGTGTGTGTGTGTGTGTGTGTGTGTGTATGCGTGACAGAGAGAGTGAAGGGTGAGTGTGATCCCTGACACCAGCAGCAGCATCAATTGTTAAGAGGTTTGTGTACCTCTCGACCATACCTCTCAACCTCAAGCACAATAAATCTGGACAGCGCCACAAATAATAGGTACAGATTTTTAAATATTGCTCTTATAAACTTAGAAAGTTGCTTGAATAAATACTGAAAATCTTGCTTCCATTTCCAACATCCTATCTTTGTGAAGCGGGGTTTTCTGCAATGACAGCAACCAAAATGAAATTATGGAGCAGACTGGACATAAGGAACACACTTCGGGTGTTAATGTCTCCCATCACTCCTTGATGGGACAGTCTCATTGCAGGGAAACAACTGATGTTGCATTATGGTGAATTGTATTTGTTATGCACTTTATTGTGCTTTTATTTTTATGCTCGCGCGATGGCCGGTCCAGGGAAAATTGTCTTACATAAAACTGGTTCTTGGTGCAAAAAAGGTTGGAAACCGCTGCTGTACATTACATGACTGGTTGTTAGGCAGCAAGACCGTTAACATTTATCTCCAGTTGGCATATTTTAAGTTTCGATGAATGCTACTGCTTGAAATGGTTATGTATCTATATATCTGTTACATATCTGCATGTTGAGCCTGACTGTCATTTCCTGGTACATTCAGGGTTATACTGTTTTTGCTTTATTTTAATTTTCTCTGAATACTTTATGATCTAGATATACATGTTTCTTTCAGCAATCCAGTTTCCTGACCATGATGTCCTAACTGAATACTGTGACAATCAAAAAGCACATATTTTCAAGGGGCTCATGCCTTCCCACTCCACCTAGTTTGAAGGGTTTGCCCCACAGTGCAAATACATGAACATAATAACTCAAATTTTGATCTATGTCGGAGAAAATGACAATAGAGTTAAACACTTCTTCCCTGAGTCGGTGCAAAACACAACTTGGGACATACACACGCAGAATAAAAACTAGAAGGATGTGAACAATCCAAGGGACACCAAAAATTTATTAACGAAATGTTAAGCGCTTTCCTCTCTAATACAGAGACTTCCTCAGAACAAAGAAAAATTACGGTCAACCAATTTTTTAAATTCACACATGAATTTAACAGGGATAGAATTGTATACCTAGATGTTGAATTGGTAATTGATCGTACCCAATTGGGTTTTGTTACCAAAATTCATAGAAAATCAACTTTTTCTTACTCGTATTTGGATTATAGCAGCTGCCATCCTGAACATCAAAAGAAGGGAGTGGTAAAAGGGCAGCTGATATGAGCAGCCAGAATGGTTAGTTCTGATGTTGATTTTCTAGCTGAATTGAAATTTATCACACATATATTTAAACAAAGGGGATATCCAGACAGGTTACCGGAGGACTTTACCAAAGAGGTTATTTACAAATGTGGTCAAGGGCTTTATAGACCTATTTTGGGTCATGGGTTCAACAGGGGTGGTAGACTTATAAAGGAAGGTGGTCAGTACAGTTTATCCCTGGTACTAACATACAATGGGATGGCCAATTCCATTATTGGGGTGATAAATGACCATTGGGACATTCTGCAGTTTGATACCAGTGTAGGTTCAAAGGTAGGGAAGATTGCCAAATGTATGAAGAAACAATTCTATGTTCATGTATTCCAAGCTATAGAAAGTCATACAAATTGAATTTGTCAATGAAAATAGTGCCGGAGCAAAATGTTGACTAATACACTGCAGCAGTGTCTTTGCACAAAAATATGCAAATATCTGGCTAGAACAATGGGAAAAGCACAGCACAGGGTGCAGTCTCCAGTTACTGTAGCTGCAAAAACCAAAGGTAAGGAATATGACTGCATCTCTTTTAACTGGCTAGTAACAAAGACCTTTGCAGAAGTTGCACTTTCCAACATTTCAAAATAACTGCTAAATCTATACTGTTTAAACTAGCATTAGTGTAAAAATGTAATAGTTTCTTTAACTTAATTTGTTTACTCATTAAGTCATTGAGGAATATTTATAATTATTATGAACCATTCGGGCCGAAAATGATCTTTACAGTACTTCATTTATATGTTTAAAAAAACAATAAATACATTTTAATTATTTGTATTTCTTAACCACGGTAGATCAATGATCTCCATGGTCCATTTTTCAGACTCAGCTGTGTAGCACTGTCCAGTTAAGTGACTTGCTCAGTGTCACACGGTTAGGCAATGGAGGCTGAGGGAATCAAACCTGGACCACAGGAAACTACCCATTAACATCTACATAATCCTCTGTGCCAACTGACAGACCAAAGGAAAGTTCACTATATACAAGTCACTATATCTTTAAGCATGCCACTACTGCATCTGAAAAAATGAAATCAGTGCCTTTGCAAAACAAAGGAAGGAGATGTACATAACTTTAGTTTAGGTCGTCTGATGTTTAGAAACTGCAGTGTGTGGCAAAGCAGGTACAACAGCTTCATTATACAGTACAAGAGCAACAATTCTCCTCTGTCTGGCAGTTGTAGCTCTTATCATTCTGTTTTATCGTCTTTGGCTCAGTCCCAGAGTTCTGCTGTTCAATTTGCAACCTGAAAGTCTATTAAATGGCATGCCTTGTCACACTGTACCAAACAGAATTACACTGTTTTAGGTCAAATTATCAAACTGTCTTCTGTTGAACCATGACAAAAAGGGCACATTTAAACCAAAAGGCTCCCACTGAGAATTTTCTTTGTTCAGATGGCAAGCTCCCCTTCTCCACAAAAGACCACTATATATTTTTTAATTAATGTACCTAATTCCAAGGTTATAAAACCTTAGGGTATACTAAAATATTGGCAGATGGGAACCTGTCCACCAAAATCAATTTGTAATGTTTTAGTTAAATGAAAGATGACTTGTGGATTTAAAAACCGATTAATAACAAAAATAAAATGGCATAGCATTTACAAATCAGTTTTTGCGCTCTAAACACAAAAATAACAAAACAGAATGCTGCTGACCATGGATATCAGCAAGCCTTAAAAGTAAACATTACATGTTTACTGCCCTAGCAGCTGCATTATATAGACTGAGCAGATGAGTTATATAGACAGTCTTCCATACAAAATGAATATGGGTATTAATTATCCGCAGCAGAAATTAATCATAATGAATAGCAGATAATGGAAGACTACATTCACTGTTTCACCGTCTTACAATATAAAAACGAACAAATAGCATGTACAACAGTATTTCAGGTATGGTACTCTGGGACGCGAGTGATCCAAAATGCCCTGAAATGGAAGAATATGATACTGTGAGAAATAGGTACTCAGACCAGTTAAATGTACAGTGAATGAGAAAATTTAATGCATATATTCAAAACTGCAACCACAATATGTGCACTAAGATAATTATCCTTATTTTAGGTGTAAGACATTGATAGAGCTTACACCCAAAAAGAAGAAGCAGCCCTAGGAAATTGGATGTATCCAATGTTGTTACATGCCTTGCTCAATGAAAGTATACTTTTTTCCTGTGTTTGAAAACATTCATATTGCACTAGAAGTTTGTTAAACAGAATAAATATATATATCAACAATATAGATGATAACAGCAGCAACAACCATGCAGTTCTTCCCAAACGAAAACGGCTCAGTTCAAATAAAGCAATACATATAATATCCAAGAGAATCAGGTTTAATAAGTGCAAATAGTAGGTAAGCGCTTTCACAACACAGCTTCTTCAGACCATTAAAATGTGCAATCAATTAATCAGCCTTTATATACTCTATATTACTTAACTCTGACATCATAATTGCAACTCACAATTTAAAATGACCAACCTAACATTTACCATAAAAACTCTAACATATACTATGAAACTCCATATAAATATCACAACAGAAAATGATGACATTACTATAAAAGTATAAATATAAATAACTAATTTATATGGACATAGAAGTACCATAGAAGCTAAACATTAACTACTATGACAAGAAACTTGTTTCAGCGACATCCACCTACTGTCTTAAAATAAACCCACTCAGCAATCGCCACACTATCAACTTATCAAACCAGTAGTTAGCATATAAACAATATTAATAGTATAAAACTATATGCAGAACAAAATTAAATGAAATGTGTGATAAATATATATATATATATATTAAGCAAATACTAACTAATATACAAGAACAAGGACTAATAACCTCAATGGACATGCATAATAATGCATTGCTAACACACGTAAACTACAATCTCATGTATAATATACATTAATTAAGATTTATATTTACCTAACTTGCATACTCTTAGTTTTAAGAAATGGTCTGATCGAAGCCCTCTCATTCAGTCCGTTACCTGAATCATCTCTCAAGCGTATGATCCATTTAACTTCCATCTCCTCAGTGACATTTCTAACATTACCTCCCCTTATATTAGTTGAAATAACCTCAACAACCATAAATTCAGAGGTATGTTGATGCCCTGCTAGCATCACATGCTTTGCTAAAGAATTAGCGACTAAACCTGTTCTAATGTTATAGAGATGCTCCCTGATTCTATTTTTAAAATACCTGTCTGTCTTTCCTACATAAAAGGATCGACAGGCTACACACACAGCAAGATTCTGGGTGTTACAATTCGCTGAACACTTAAAAATATACTCCATTCCTGTATCAGGATGCACAAACTTACCAGTACTATCTATATTTTTTGTGTCTTTCGGCTTTTCCCGGTTAGGGGTCGCCACAGCGGAACTCCGGTCTGCTAATGACTGGTAGTGGATTTTTACGTACCGGGTTACCAGCCCTGACGCACAACCTTCAACGAAGGCATGCCCCATTCACGTATGCCTCCACACAGAAGACGCTCTAGCTGAGAATCAAATGGGCCAATGTCTTGCTACGAGGCGACAACGCTACAACGCTACCGCAGCACCACCACCGCAGTAGTCACATTCACCACATGGAATAGTACCTGTTGTAACACCAGATCTATCTCTAGCTTGTTGGTAGCATAACATCCTTTTTAAATTACGTTTGTTCTTATACCTAAACTTAGGTTTCCCACCAATAACATTAGCAATCTGTGGGTCAGCCAAAAGCATGTTCCAATGTTTGTTAAATATATCATAAATATTCCTATTATCTATAGTGTAGAACATAGGTATCCTAATCTCAGAGTTCAATGAAGAATCTCTAAACCTCTCAACATTAAGATAATCAGAAAAATAGGGCTTATCTCTATCTCTCCTCAGAGAGTCTAGATCACATAGCACTTCATTCAAGTCGTACTGACCATACCCTCACTGCATAAATCTATCCCTAAGATTCAATAGCTCTGAAGAAAAGCCAGTATCAGTATTACTCAGTCTAGAAACACGCATTCCCTGCCCCCTTACCACATTGCAAAATACATAATTCGGGTGCATGCTTTGTCTATGTAGAAGTGTATTCTTATGACATTCCTTCCTATATACTCCTGTATTGAAGGAACCATAACTCAACCTTTCCACAAAAATATCCAAAAACGTAACCTTCACTGTTGATGAGGACATGATAAATTTCAAATAACTAGTTGCATTATTCATCCCTTCCACAAATCCATCTAACAAGATCTTACTACCATTCCAAATAAAAAAGATGTCATCTACAAAACGTCTGTAAAAAGGTACATATCTATGAAATAATTCCATCTGAAACAAGACTTCCTCCTCCCAAAGTGCTACAAACATGTTGGCGTAGCTATTGGCACAAGGTGTGCCCATAGCCACGCCATCACGCTGGAGGAAAGGGGTCTCCTCAAAAAGAAATATTACTTTCAAGGATTGTTTCCAGAAATAAACTGATAATGTCTATCAACTTATCATCATATGTACTATGTTTATGCAAATAGCGTCTCACAAAGTCAACCCCTTCCACATTAGGTATAACTGTGAAAAGGGACTGTACATCCAGGGTTACAAAAATTAAATCATTATCTAAGCAAGAGTTACCAGTGAAAACATATAGGTCGTTCAAAAGCTGTTTAGTGTCTCTCAAAATCTTAGGATTCTCATTAACAAGGGGGCGTAAATACTTCTCTACATAGACTGAGAATGGCTTTGTACACCACCCCCTACCAGATACAATAGGCCTCATAGGTGGATTGTAACCATTCTTATGAACCTTAGGGAGACCTTGTATCGTAGGTATGATAGGGTCACTGACATACAAATATTTAAACAGATCCTTTGTGATCAAACCACTTCTAACCAAGTCATCTAACATGGCTTTAATACTGCTGATTCTAACAGTAATCTCATTATGATCAATCAAACTGTAAAATCTATCGTCATTCAACATTTCCCTCATAGAGAGCTGGTATCTACAAGTATCCATCACTACCACGGGGCCACCCTTATCAGCTGGTCTGATAACTATAGTAACATCTGATTGTAATTTTTTCAAGGCTTCACGTTCTCTGAAACTCAAATTAGTCTTTAGTTTCTGAGTGGTTCCACCATGTACATCGCTAAAGTATTTATACAAATCATCTTCAACTAACTTATCAAAAGCCAGCATAGAAGGATGGTAATTAGGTATATAAGTACTCGATCTTTTAAACCTAAGTTCTAGGTAAAGACATTACACTCAAATCATTAACATTCCAAAAGGATATGGGAAACATCTGAGGGAATCTGTTAACAGTGCATCCCCTTGTATGTTGCTTTCTTGGATGTCCCAAGTACATAAGCCTCAGCAAAGTACTTAACTAAATCTTTCCCATCACAGTGGAATGTTTCAGTAACACACTTAAAGGTTGCTAAGACATCTTCCTCACGTAGAAATGCTAGCGCAAGAAGTCTCTTCACATCTAATTGGAAACTAACATTGCTACCATACAACTTAACGAGTCCCAAATTTCTCCACACAGCCTGCGTGAAGTGAAAAAAGCATCCCTTACTTACAACAGAGTTGAAATTGTGCCTCACACTTTTTATTGACCCTAACTCGAAATCGGTCATGATATACGTCACACTAAAGTGCAGTTCATTGGCAGACATTATCTCATGCACACAGTCCCAAAGATAGTTACAGGCTTTGTAAGATTTATGTAACATTAAGGCAAACATGAGTGGTAAACATTTAGTTATGGTAGGAAACGTTACCAACATGTGAATTGTATATAGTTGCCTACACAACTTCCCTGTAGTCAAAAATATTCCGTCCATAAACCATATAGTTGCATATGATAGATTTTGAAGATTGTCTACTGTAGTGAACACAAGAACGTGCCTATTACTGTGCACATCAGCTCTACGAGACTGAATAAACGTCCCCCGTCTCAATGTACATTTTGTAGTATCTACATGTGCTACATGTGCTATACAGTTAGCGACCTTTCTGTAGCTCAATATTTCGTTACGTCTAACCCTATGAAGGCAAAGATGTTAAACGTTCTACAGACGTACTTGCAATCAAGTCATCAATAAGTAAAGCTGCTGTGTTACTGTTACAGCTGGCACTCTGTTTTAAATTATGACATGCTGTATACTTTTCTACTTCACCAATGTCAGGCGCGTGTAGGTGACCGACTGACTTTACTAAATGATCACCTTCTACTACTTGCTTCGTTATTGCTCTACCTCTGAACTTTTGTATATGCTTTAGCCTACAGCACCAGTACTGTCTACCTTTATATGTCCTTTCCAGGTTACACAAATATCCCTATAACTGTAACATTTCTTTTCTCCTTTGAGACATGACACCTGTATATATGGAACCAAGTGTTCCCGAGGAGTTAGAATAAGCAGTTGCGGCCATATTGCATTTCATCAGAAATTCATGTACATAAACGTGTGGCAACGTGGTATTTTATATAAGTTGTACCTCCCTTATACTGGAATTCATTATTTTACCTAATTACTGATTGCAGAACATGTTTAAACATTTACTAACTTTATTAGTTACGTAACGGAAACTTCTCACTGTTCGCTCAGTACAGTATCACACTACGTACTACACATCACTAGGCCAAGTATTCATTTACACAGGGTTACTTTTCGCCATTTTAAGCTTTCGATACTTTTGCTGAATACATTACGATGTAATGAAATTCAATTAATTAAGTTTTCGACGTAGTAATATACAAGCCTGCTGTGGGATGTTTAGTACTATGATTACTGCTTTGATGACTTAGGAATCCTCAGTTCTTTTCTGTTGCTTCTTGTAATTAATTGAAAACTTCCCACAGAGAAATACTAAGTAACAGTAGGGGTAAGGAATTTAGAGATGCAGGGTTGTGTGGGTAGAGGAGCAGTTAGTTTGTACTGGTCAATAATATGCAAGGCTGACTTTTTTTGACAGAACTATTTTATTTTTATTTATTAATTTTTATTTATCCATTTGTTGACTGAGATTAGTCTTAGTAGGCTAGCAGACTTGTCAGGGGAGGCCCAAGGTGATAAGGAAATTTGTGCAGGGCATCATGGAACTTCTACTCATTCTGAAGCATTTAGGAAGCTATTCATTGTTACACTTTTTTCCATTCTGAGTACATAGGTGGCTTGGAGAAAATGGAAGGAAGATGGAGACAGCAAGGAAGTGTGATGGTGAGCAGCAGAAGGAAGAGAAGAATTTGGAGAAGGCAGCATAATCAGAAAGCCAACAGTTGTTCAAGGAGAATGAAGCTGAAGGATCGGTCAAGTTACTGAGAAAGCAGGAGAAGGGTGAAGTGAAGCCGGATGGTGAAAAGGTTATCAAAGCTTAGCAAGATTCTGAGTAAATGTTTCAAAAAGATGTTTTCTGTGTGGAGATTGGAATGTATTGTTACAACCCTCCAATTGGGAGGGTTGCGGTATGTATATCTAAAGGAAATGATAAGTCAGAGTGAGCCAGAAAAGTGAAGTAGCAGCATCTTGGGGAGATGACAGAAATTACAGAAAAGAAAAAATATTATACATAAGAACAGTGAAATAAGGCAGAAAGATAATAGGAGAGGGAGAAGGAGAAAAATAGATTGTGAAGAAGAAATTTGTTGTACAGCTCAGCAGGAAGGAACAGAAGCAACTTGAAAGGTACAGGCTATGGGTTACCGTTACTGTGGCTTTGGGAATATTACCTAAAGAGATAAGAGCTTCTATTCATCTTAACAAAGAGACTTATAGCCACATTTTGTTTGAGGCAGGACAATATATGGAAAGTTTTTTTTTTTAGAGAAGTTTGAGGGAAAAAAAAGACTGTAACCTTTGGAACTCTTACATAGTGCAGACTTTTAATAGCGAGGGAAAAAAAGAATTGCTGTGCAATTTCAGACTAAGGTGGATAAAGAAGCACCGAAGGACTGTTTAAAGACTGCATGTAAGGAAGTTATAGACATTAAAAAAATATATAACAACAGATTTATGGACTGTGGGGTGGGATTGTGGGCTAATTTTGAAAATGGAAAATGACAAGATTGTACATATTGCTAGCATAATAAATATCAAAGGCAATAGTGGTTTTGTAAGATATAGGTGACAGCCAAAAATGTGTTTCTTTTGTGGAAAGAATGATCATTTAATAAGTAATTGTGATAAGAGAAAATGTTTTGCTTGTGGAAAGATGGGACATGAAGCAAACAAATTTGATTTGATGTTTAGAAAATATAGGAAAATGGGACATAATTGGGTAAACTGCAATGAAAAGATACAAGTAGGAAAAAACAAGAACAAATACAGTGATGTGTATATGATATAGAAAAAAAGTGTAGAACATGAGCATGCAAAACAGAATACCATACAAGAGGAGAATAAAAAATAATATATGAGGAAAATAAGAATAATGAAGATGAGGAATTGGTACTGGAAACAAGTGAAGAAGACATAAGCTGGACAATAGTGAGAGGAAAAAATAATTCAATAGGGAGAAGGGTGAAAGATAGGAAAGGAAAAAATGTGGTTGTGAAAGAATAAAAAAAGACAAGGGGCAAGATGGAAAAAAACTGAAAACCCCATCAATAAATGTTAGTAGTATAAAGAACCTTCAAAGAAGGTTAGGTGTTTTAGAATGGTGTATGTTGTTTGATATGCATGTAATTATCTTAGAAGACACAAGGATATTAACAGAAAAAGAAAGGATGCAGACGGAAGAGTTATGGGGTAAAAACATTGTAATATGGGAAAAATACATGTTCAGGGACTGGTGTGTTATGTAATGGAATAGTTAAAATACTAGATTAGATTATAATTGAATTAGGCAGAAAAACAGAAGAGAGGAAATGTTTAAAAAATCTTAAATTATAAAGGAGTAAATATGAAATAATTTTACTGGGAGATTTTAACTGTGATCTAAGGAAAAGAAAGAAAGAAGGGAATGATGTCAAGACAGAATATCAATTAATGAAGAGTGGAACGTTTTTCATATATCAGGGGTAATAAGCATTGGACTTAGAAATTAGATTAAAACAGAAATTGATTTTTTTGTAATATCTGAAAGTTTAAAATTATAAAAAGGAATAAAGAAAACTGTTTTTTTCAGATCACTTGTTTACATGGGTAGAAGTGAAGAAAAATGAAGAATATATAAGGTTATGTAAAGGTATTAAAATATTTAATTAGAAAGATTTAGATGAGGGAAATAGAAAGGAAATTGATCAACTATGGAAAGATCATGTAGAAATGAGAATGTTCTATGAAAACTGGACTGATTGGTAGATACGTTTTAAAGAAAAATATAAAAAATGTTTTTTTTTTTTAATTTCAAGCAATGGGAAGAAGGACAGACAAACAAAAATGTATTAAGTCAGGTAGTATTTAGAGAGGCATTAAAAATAACAAAAGCTTTTATGAAAAGGAAAAAAAGACATATATGAAATGAACCAAGAGAATATAAAAAATGTTATATAAACAAAGGTATTTTCTACAAGGGAAAAATGAAGAAATGGCTCCATATTTGAGTAAGATAGTGAAAGAAAATGACAAGATAATAAGGAAGTTGGAAAACAATGAAGGAGAAAGGGTGAATATACAAGACAAATATTTGAAGTAGTAAAGCAGTACATAAAAATACATTTAAGAAAATGGAGATAAAAGGGAAGCAGATATAGAAAGTAAATAAATTAAGTAAGGAAGAGAATCAAATTATAGAAAAAATATAAATGTAGGAGAGTTTGACGAAATTTTAAAAGATCTGGATATTGGCAAAGCTACAGGAACAGACGGCAGAGTATTATATGTATTATAATATGGAAGAATGGCAAAACATGTATTTTGTGGAAGTAGTGAGTGAGTGTTTAGAAAACAGGATAGTTAAAAGACAAATGCACAGAGGTTATGAAATTTATATGGAAAAAGGAATAAAAATTAAGATATTAAAAATTGGAGCCCAACAGTATTGACCATTTTTGATGATGTCATTAAACATCAACAACAACTGCAAATGACCACTCCTCCTGAAGAATTTTTTACAGCTCTGAATGAAGTGCTGGATAATATGAGTGCTTATGAGCAGCAACTAATTAGCCAAAAGAAGTGGGACAGAGATATGTCTGATTTTAAACTTGGGCATGTTTTTTCCTGGCCAAAGAATGACATGGTGAAGTGAGGTGAGAATGGTGATAACATTACCATGGTATATGAAACTGTACCTTTGACTGATGGTTCTTCAAGACAGTGAGACAACTGCTCTCACAGCAACAAGTAGTACCCCTGCTATTTCTTCTTATGTTATCCAACTGGATTTACGAAGGAAGACAAGCATTCAGAAAGAACCGCCTTTGCTTTTTCAATCCCTCCATCTACCAATCAAGAAACTGGATTCTTTATATTCAAATTGTTCTGTGAGTCGAGGGAGAAAATGCACAAAGCACAATTCAGGACCAGATCCCAGGTCATACAAGAGTACAAAGAAGATGTAGGAACTATAATGAACCAGTGATTCATAATCTTTCATCAAAGGCCTTAACTTATGTACAGGTCACATTATTGAAAAACAGCTTATTGTTTATCACAGCTACCAAAGTACAGGTAGTGGATACTATTTAGATTTAAGAATGTCTGCATGAAATGTAATGTTGAATCATTTATTTTTCACCAGTGTAGGTGTCTCGTTATGCAAGAAACCCAGTGTTTTTGTTCCAGCTTTAGACTCATTATCAGAAGCTTTTTATCGAGTATGTGAAAATGACCTATGAGTTGCTTTTAATGACGGCTGCTTAGGTAAAACTTTTTGCTGAGTGCTGCTGAATGTGAAGCTTTGCAAGAATTATGCACTGATGATAACTTGCCTATTCCCCATGCAGATAAGGGCAGAGCAACTGTTATTATGGATAAAAGTTTCTATATTCAAACCATGTTGGAAATGTTATCAGATGAATCAATTTATGTAACTTTTAATGAGAATTATTTGGTTGCCTTTTTAATTCTGTTGATTCCATGTTATACGACTGTTTGCTGAGTAGAATTATATCACTGTATTTGTTTAAGTACTTTACTGTTGAATCACCAGTCATATCTGTATTGTATGGCCTCCGCAAGATACATAAAGACTCATGGTTAACACCAATGAGACCAACTGTGTCAGGTAGAGAGTGGTTGATGGAACCCCTCTCTACATATGTTGAAAAGGAAATGAGACCTTTTGCTGAATTCTTCTTGATGATATTTTGAGACACTAAATTTCTGGAATATGTTTATATGTGTGTCGGTGCAGACAGTCATTAGGCTTCAAGCGGACAGGTATCCCAGCCTGAATGGAAAGGTCCTCTTAAGACCATTCCTTACAGCTCATAATTTAAGTGATGTGGAAGTGTTTTAATGGGCCTTTTCATCATCATGTGATTTTTATGTATTATATAATTAATTTAGATGTATATTTATTTTAATGGTCGGAAGAAGTTCTGTGAATGGCATGAAAGCGCTAACCTGATTAAAATTCTTTTATTTTATGTGCTGTGGTTCGTGTGCTGTTTGATCCACTATTTTAAATTCAATTTGTCTACTTCAGGACCAATAATCCACAGTGGAATATTTCATTTTCTTCTTTTAAGTATTTAAATATGCTTGGCTTATGTATTAATAAAGACAAAAGTAAAGGATTTTTGGGTGAATTAGAAGGTATTCACTTTAATGATAAAGAAAAAGATATCTTGGAATAATATCTGGAATAAATACAGAAAGAGAAATACAATGGGAGAGAAGTATACAAACACTGAAAGAAATATGTTTGTTTTAGAGATCATACAGATCTGTCATATAAGAAAAAATATATTTAATAAATTCTATTCTTTTAGATAAGATTGCCTACTCAGCAAGTGTAAATATGATCCCACCAAAGTATGAAAAAGAGCTGTTGATTGTATTTTCATGTACATGGGGATCAAGGCTAAATCCTATAAGGAAAATTATTTTGTATGTCAAGAAAGGAGGAAGAGGATTAGGGTTAATCAATGCTATAGTTCATTAAGCTTCTTTGAATCTTTACAGAATGCTGACAGGATTAAAAGAAGAAAATAGGAATTTAGTAAATGATGTAATGAAATTCACATATAATGATGTTTGTGAAAGAATAAGATGTGGGAAAAGATAGAACAATAATGTGAACGATGATGTAAAAGAATATCAGAAATAAACATTAATATGGAAATTAAAAAGTAGAAAATGTAGAAAAAAAACAGAAAAAAATGTTATTTCGATATAACGAGTGAACACTATTATATTTACCCTTAGAGGAATTTAGAAAATGAAAAAAATGAATTAAAACAAGGCTTATATAGAGTAAAAAGATGTATGAATGTAAAGACTTCATGTGTTGACTGACATTAAGTAAACTACTTGCTAAAGCAAATATGCCCTATAAGAAGTTTCAGGAGACGGCATGTAATTATTGGGAAGTTGAAACAACAGAACTTTTTTTTTTAATTGTATGTGAATGAGAAAATTGCGTGAGAAATTATGTGAAACTAACATATTGGAAGATCTTAAAACTATAAATGATATAAACATGAATATGATAGAATATGGGTACTATGGTAACCACAAAGGTGAAAATTATAAAAAAAGAATATTTTATTTATTACAGATTGTATGGAATGAAAGACTGAATGAAATAAAATATAACGGGAAATGGGTAAAGTCTGAAATTTTGAAGAAGATACGTTCTTGGTTGTGGAAAAAAGGGTGGGGGGAATAATTGAAATAAATGAAGTTATATTATCTTGCAATTTAAGACATAATTAACTGTAAATAAGGTATATAATGTAAATAGCGTATGCAAGTTGTTATAATTAATAATAAAGAACCCCTACTCTTTGATAGGTGCGGTGGAATCTTTTACATCCACCCGAACTGCAATCAAGTCAAGCAGATGAGGCATCAGTTTAGTGTGTCATCTGAAGGAAAGCACACTCAGGAGTGTAGAACCCTCCTTGTGCTGCAATGCAGTGTCAGCAGTTTATCTATCTGGTGTGGTAATAGAACCCACAGCCTTCTGTTTCAAAAGAAAGTGTGCTACCGGTTGTGACACTGACAATGTTAACACAAACTAGATTCAGTGAAAGGCAACATAATGATTAAACATAGATCCACTGTTGCATGATGGATTTCAGTGCTAGGTGTGGTGATGTACTTTTGTGTTTGTTTGTTTAAAATAAACTACATTTATGATGTAGAAACTGCACATGTTCCTTCTTAAGACAGAAATGCACAAGCATACTGGTAATTACCACTGTTATTGCCTTGCTTTGCTGGGAAAGGAGGAATGGGTTTCACAGAATGGCTACCTAATGAAACCCTTAACAGTATCATCACAATCAAACATAACTTACATTGGATGCCTCATTACTGACTGAACAAATAAATATTACGTTATACATGACAGATCAAGTGACTTTTGCTGGTCAGTCCTAGCTATTTCATGTGATTTCAACTGCAGCTGCTCTTTGTACTAATACTACTGCCACATCCTTCAGGTTGTGGCCAACAGCAAAGAGGTTGTTTGCATACCTCTATGCTGTGGTGATCCAGATAGTGACAGGCAGTATACGGTGGCATGGCATAGCAGATTCCAGACTTCCTTAGAAGTACATCAGCCATTTTTACATGCTCATAGGTGTGGCCCTGGAGCCTTTACAAGCCTAGCCCATAGGATTACCCTGGCATCGTGCCACCCGACATTAGCTCCCAGTGCCTCTGTCGAGTAGAGCCACTAAAGTGATCCCTGGGGTGAATTTTCTATTTCCCATCCACTCATCAAGATTTTTCTTGAAGAGGGCCAGTGAGGTGCTTTGTTTGACATGTATGGGAAGCCTATTCCATAGCATGTGCAGTCTCTGGGTTATGAACCTGTCCTTCCAGCATGTTCTATTTATTGTGGTAATGAGGTTGAGGTCTCTGGAGCGTGTGGTGCGGAGGGATAGGGATTTCTTTAGAAGTAGCATTTCTAACAGAGCTGGGTCAGACATAGCTTTGTAAGTGAAGCAGAGATCGCCTCTAAGTAGACGATATGAAACAGAGAATAGTTGGAGTCTTCTGAGTCTGTCCATATAGGACAACTGTTTAAGGCCTATGATCATCTTTGTGAGGTACATTTGTGGCCTCTCCAGTTGTTGCAGGTGTCTAGTGAGGTACATGCCAAATGGGGCATTGTACTCAATGATTGCCCTAATGAGGGAAGAATAGAGGGAGACAATGACCTCTTTCTTCCCGGATTCAAAATTCTTAGTAATGAAATGTGCCACATAGGACTTTCTGACCACAGTGGCAATGTGGTGGTCAAAAGAGAGGTTGCTGTCAAACTATGTTCCCAGATCTCTTATAACGCCTTCTGTGTTCAGTGGACTAACATCGATGTGGTAATTCATGGGAACTGAGTTTTTCCCAAAGGGGATGATGGCACATTTTTTTGGCATTGAGCTTAAGGTCATGGTTCTGACATCAGTCGTTGGTCTCAGTGAGGTCTTTCTGCAGGATGTCAACATCACTTGGGGAGTTAATAATAGCTCCCAACTTGCAATCATCTGCGAACTTTGTCAGCCAGAGTCCCTTCGTGTTGTCCCGGACTTCAGGGAAGTAGATTCCAAACAGGAGAGGATGCAGGACTGAACCCTGTGGGACTCCACTCGTGACTGGTCGGCAGTCTGACTTGGAGTCAGCTACTTTCACACTGTGTGTTCTACCTGTGAGCCAGTTTGCAACCCACCTAGTGATATAGGGGTTGATGCCTAGCTTAGTGAGTTTTTCTATGATTCCCGAGTGGGGAATGGTATCAAAGGCTTTGGCTAGATCAATGTAGGCTGTATGAACCACATTGCCTTCATCCACAGCTCTAGTGACTGACTCAAAGAAGTCGACCAGGTTCAGCAGGCATGATCTACCCTTCACAAAACCAAACTGTGTGGGATCCAGATTTTGGAGATTCCCTATATCCTTGTTTATTAGGTCCATGATGATGCATGCCATAGCTTTGCATATCAGACTCATTAGGCTAATGGGGCGATAGTTCCCAGGGTCTATAGTTGCTCCTCCTCTGCGGAGAGGGATGACTGTAGCAGTGCGCCATTTGGTAGGGACAAAGCCTGAGGTGAGGCTGTGATTGAACAGGGCACACAGGTGTGGTGCCAGTTCACTCTGTAGTTCATGTAGAACACAGCTAGGGATACTGTCAGGTTCCATAGAAGCTGTATTCTTGGCCTTGAACAGTGCTGTTTTAACCTGTGCAGCATTAATACTGGGTGCCTGGCAATCTACTGGTATTACGATTGGTCCTTTGGGGGGGGGGGGTAAAGTTGGCACTGAATCTGTCGGCCAGTATACTGGCAATATCTGTTGGTTCGGTATAGGAGGTACCATTGTGCAGTAGCTCAGAGCAAATCTGGGTATTGCCATGGAGATTCTTTACATAACTAAAAAAGGCCCTGTGGTTGTCTTTATTATCTGCAGCAATTCTGTTTTCCTATTTAACTTTAGAGGATTTGATGAGGGATCTCAACTTTTTGTTGTGGCTGATAAAGTTTTTCCCGTCTTGGGACTTTACCTTATTCCGCATCACTTTTTTCCTTCTGTTGTAGAGTTTGTTTATGGCAGGGGACCACCAGCTTGGATTCCTTTTTTTGGAGGAGAATGTCTTGGTTCTATTGGGTATGGTGTGATCCTTGCATTTGTGTATGTGTTCATACAGTGCGCATTAGTGTATGATTCGGCGGTTAAACAATTATTCTCCATTTGCATGGGTGCCGTGAAGTTAGCCACCTCTGTTTGCAGGAGCCCAAAGTTAGCTTTGGAGAAGTTTTTCATGGCGATTACCTTTGCGAGGGGTGGGGGGGGGGGGTGGATTTCCAAGGTGATTAGTTTGTGGTCAGATTTAACCAGGAAGGAGTTGACTACTGGTGTAGAGCAACGGTTACCCATGTTAGTAATGACCAGGTCAAGGATGTTGCTACCTTGAGTGGGGATAAGAATGAGCTGGTCCAGGGCATTGGAATTAATGAATTCCAGGAAATGTTGGGAAAGTGTATTGGTACATGAGTAGTTTTCCCAGTTAATAGAGGGGTAATTGAAGTCACCCAGTATGAGAGTGTTAGGTTGGACCCGAATATTCTCTAGGATGCTTAGAGAACGTGGAGGGTGAGTCTTGGGACATGGTTGGGGACCTACAGCAGAAAGTTGAAAAAATGGCCCAACCGGCTAATAAACTTCAATTTCTAGGCCAGAAACCACTCCTCTTATGGTAGATAGGCTAATTAGTATTTACCACTTCCACTGATAAGCTAGAAGGTTTCCCTCCAACACAGAAAAGCTGGGGGGGGGCTCAGAAGTTTACAAACAGTCCTGGATACAACAAATCCGTATCTGGACTAGACTAGTTACAGGAAAGGCAGGAAATAAGTTTAGAAGCAGCTAAAACAGCACTAAAAACAATTCAAATGCAGTGCAAGCTACAATACGAGTTGTAGCAATATTAAAGCAAATACAGTTTAAATAAATGCAATTTATTTAAATGGTATTCTGAACTGAATTCAATTATTGTTTTATTCAGCTCAGAACAGTTAAAAAGTGCCAAAAATATACTTAGCAGCTCTATATTTCCAGACTGCTTGAGAAGCACATTCAATCAGAACACAAGGAGATTCTAGCAATGGTAGATTTTTTTTTTATTTTTTTTTTTTTTTTTTTTTTAGTAAAGTGGAAAGGGAGAAAGGAGGAACATAGATAATTCAAGGTTAAGAAACTAAGTGGGTTGGCCTTCTCAAATGTTCTCTCTGTATTAGGTAGAATGAGCTAATGACACACAGGCATGCTTGCGCCTTGCGTAATATGTTGATGAATCCAGGCTATAGTATTATGGTGCTGTAGTATTTCCTAACACTTGTGATTGCCGGGACTGAAGAAAAATGTTTTTTTGATCTATGAGCTGTAACTTAGATAACTGTAGGAGTCAATGTGCGTTGATCTATTGATGAGGACTTCAATATAAGCTATGCCCGACTGTGACCAATTCCTCGGGCTATGAATATATTTTACACAACATTTATTTACCTCACTGCCTGCATAAACAAAAATCAAACAGCTGTGTATGCTATTATTTCTAGTAACTCACGTTTGTTCACTCTTTGTTCATAAGTACATACTAGGCTAACTTATATTGCGGGATATTTTAAGCCTAGCCAATTTCCTTTTCAAAGGTGAGAATCATACCCTGTACCATGTGTCTGTGAGAGAAACACGTTAACTATTATGCCAATCCCCAACCTAAAAGAATGTGGTTGTTTTGGTTACTGTCTGATTTAGGTTGTATATTGTATAAGTTCACAGGTAAATACTAAGCTATCAGTCTGCAAACTATTACAAGCCCAGATAACAACCAGAGGTCAATCAAACACTGTACTTTTTATTTATGTGATAAAGACCCCTTCCTAAAAAGGACCTCTACTGTTTTCAATAGGTGCTGTGTGATCTTTTACATTCACCTGAGTTATAACCAACTCAGGCAGATTGGACCTCAGTTTACCACCACATCTGAAGAATGACACGCTCATCAGTCCAGCAACCTTTTATGCTGCACTGCATTGTCAGGACTCCATCTTCTTGGTGTGGGACTAGAACTCACAACCTTCTGCACTAAAGATGAGTGCACTACCTGTTGTGCCAGTGAAACTGCCACTTCTTTGTAAAAGTCTTATATACACCAAATCTTTTCTGAAGCATGTTAGTCCTGCTGAGTAATAAAATGATTCATAATAATACAATGATCAATGAAATCCATTCTGGAATCCACTGGCTCATCCAGAACAATGGCTGCAGAATAAAGCTTGATGTTATTGCCGTAGTTTGCTACTGCTGTCTGCTCCGAATTATAAATGTAAAAATAATTTCTCTCTTCAGTGTGCAGACTCAGCAAAATTATTTAGCACAACAGATACAATAAATATATATTCACCGTTACTGGTTCATTTATTAAAGCAGGTTAAAGCCCTTCAGTGACATCTAATAATAATTCAAATTTAGTTTAAGCTGTTTTTCCCCAGATTACTGTATAAAATAAATAAATAATGCACACTATGTAGAATAACAGAATAGCATATAATTCCATAATAGAACAAAGTACAGTCATATGTTTTTTTTGAATAAATACACTTCCATTTCTTTCTTGAATAATGTTAGGGTGTGGGAAAAATTACAGGGAATGTGTACACACATTTCTCAGGAGGTTGAAAGGCACAAGTAACTCCATACCTACCAGGATTTTTAAGTTTTAAAGAATATAGGATTTTTGCCTTCTATTGCATACCTTGCTATAAAACACTTTATAGAACACCATATTTTCATGTAAATGTTGCCCGTATTGTTACAATATAATATACCTTGCTTATAAGAAATACTAAGGGCAGTGGCAGGTTGTATTTCTCTTTCTTTCAGGTTCAACTAACACACGAAGTAGTGCTACAAATCAGAAATACTTTCAGTGTTATTTCTTAAGGACCTAAAAGGATGAAAAATCTAAAGCAATGGATAGTTACTCTATTCTAAGCATTAAACCATGTCAGAATACATAAACATGCCATTAGCACACACTAATAAAGTGATGTGCTCATCCAAAATAAAATACTTGAGATGCCATTTCCAGACTTAATTTGACCGCACTCACTTCTCAAAAAACAGACACCTAGTGTATATCCTCCCACCCACAAGCCCTATCCAGGATTTACTGAAGGAGTTTAGCATTCTCCTATGACAAAGTACAAGCTTAGCTACAGAAATCTGGGTCGCCTATCCATTAGTGCATGCTTTCAATGTGTCAGAAGGGCAGTAAAACATGCAGCTATAAACTTTTAATGTTTGTCTCTTGTAGTTCGTGTATGAGATAGACCCAGAAATTGCCGGATGTCAAAACAACCCAGATAAGGATTTTGATCCTTTCAAGCTTTTCATTAATGTCTCTGGATTTAAGTGAATAATGACAAGTTCCATCCATCTGTTCATCTCTGAAAGAAAACATCACACTCTCAGCATAAGGAAACTGTGTACCATGGTAAAATGAAGTCTAAGAGGAAACACTATAAAAAGGGAGGGGGGATAACAGATGAGGTATAAAGTATGAGGCCCTATCCCCTTATCAGGTATGTGATGTTGTATGTATCACAGAACAGGCTTTGCATTTTTGTGGCTATGTTTGTATGTCTAGGATTAAAAATGTTACTTTTTAATACCTTGAGCTTTATGAATAATACCTCCTATAACTATATAATATGTTGAATTGACCATCTTGTTGGGAACAGTCGTCAGGACTGATACTTACACTGCTTGTGGCTCCTTAAACTTCCCCACCTGCTGAATGTGGTACATGAGGTCTCCCCCATTCACATATTCCATAACGAAATATAAACGGTCCTAGTACAAAAGAAGGAACACATTTCAGTTGCTCGTATCATACTTGGCAAAGTACAATACTCTTTACAATATATCATCCTATATAAACTATCATTTATTCATGTCTACATCAGTTACCCAACGCCAGTTAACTATGTGAAGAAAAAAGATTCCCAACAGAAATGCAGTCCTAAAGCCATGCAAATCAATCTACCAGAAAATCAAAGCAACTTTCAATCACCATCTATTGACTAGAAATTCACATTGCATGGAAAAATTCATTGAAATCAGTGCCTGTAAAATAATACCTCTCAACTACTTAATGCAAGAAATGTGGACAAAGCCAAAAATAATGGCAAGGACAAAGGCCCAAAAATAGGAACTTATTTTTTAATGTTGCTCTTATGAACTTAGAAAGTTGATGAAATAACAGCTTTTGCTTTAGCATTAATTTTCTGAAGGGTATGAAGTCTGAAACTCAATTTTCTTATCATTTTTAGTGACTTCAACCCTCAATGAGTTACCTGAAAACCACACATTTTATGAGGAACAGACCAAAAATAAGAGACAAAAATCTGGACAGTTGACAGGTATGAAAACAAATGACTACTTTTATTATTTCACTTACTAGGTTGGTTAATCCTGTTGGAGAACTGGGTGGGATATTACTGTAAGCATAACAAATAATACAGGTGCAAAAAAGTAGAATGTAAACAAGGAAACTGGACACAGTGCAAAATGTGATGTGACTATATTCTACAACAGTAACGTACACATAAGAAGTAAAACATGAAGATCTGTTTGACCACAAAATCATTGAGCAAAATAAAAAAAAACAGAGCAAAGCTATCATTACCTATATATCTTCACATAGTACAAATGGGATTAATACAAGGAGGTTTGGAAAATGAAGGTGTTTGAACTTTCATCTTTTTGTCACTGTTTATTAAAACAAGCTTCTAAAGTTTAAAGCATGCAATTTTGGGGGAAAAATGTGATAATTTGACACTGAAGCAGATAGAAGTTATACTATTTCTTAAATATTCACTCAAAACCTGTAACAAGATGCTGACTCTTAAACAAAAAAAACAAAATGTAGAGGTGACAGTATCCCAAACAGCTCGGAGAAATGATCCACACCAATCATTTCTCCGAGCTGTTTGGGATACTGTCACCTCTACATTTTGTTTTTTTTGTTTCAAAGTTGTTCGTGGTGTATTTTTACGTTTGTTGACAAAGATGCTGACTCTTGCCGCTTGTATTCTTTCTGGCAACATTTTTTTTTCTGTATTTTTTCTTCACTGTCTTGTCATTGAGTCTCCTTTGAGATGTCTAGAGCATCCCTTGAGTTATGTAGACCATTCTTTCCTTCTGCGTGAGAGCTTGTCATAGGAGGTCAGTATCCGAGCGGTCACTGTTTTTTTTATGCCTCACACCGCTCCAGAGCAGCAGCCTCAGGGAGCAGATGTTGTACAATGCAGGCGTCTTTTGGCATAAGCAATTCAACTCATGTTCAATACAGCCTGGGTCATGCCCAAGTCTTGGTATAACACTATGTTTCTGGTCCATCTGCAATTGCTGAGACAGCTAATAGGTGTCCGTGATGCAGTGGGCTGAGGTACTATCCCTACCCTGAATGGGTGAGCTGGCTTTTGACACCCACTCCCTCCTTCCTCCAATGCCTAATTTAGTTTTCTGGGGTACTAATCAAAATTGGAGCATGACTGCTTATCTATGAGAGGGGTTACACAACTGTGAGAATACCACTTTTTGTATACATGGTTGAGCCTTACATCTGCTGAAGAAATCCATAAGATTGTCTTTCCCCTGAAATGTCTCAATGTGGACCATAATCAAGAAGGGGTACGGGGGAGCTCAAATTACTGTGGGGGGGAATCAAGCCCACCAAAACTCAATGTCTGAAAAAATCAGATGCTGTTCCCACAAGTTACTTGAGTTCAAAAATGGAAATTAATACATTGTAACTAGCAAATTCCCAATACAATATACACTTGTACAGTATGGTTTAATAATGAGGGTAAAGCATATACAGTCTATGAATAAACCTGAATGTGACTGTAGGCAAGCAGTTACTACTGAAATTATACAAATGCTTTATTTCCACTTTTTTTTTTAATAATGCCACTGAAATCAGGGACTCTTCTTTTCAGTAATGTACATAATGGAACACAGATACAAAACACAGGCATACTACAGTATACATGGCCATGTTGATCTGCCACATATGACATATACAGTGATCTTTTATTTACTTCTTTATAGTGTAGTGCTAAATTATTCTTTGAGACTGTGTCATTGAGTGCTAGACTTCTGCCAGTTACAGTGTGATGTACACTTTTGCACTTGTTTGTTTTTTAAATGTTTCATTGCTCAGGTGATGGTAGCAAACACATACATGTTTCTGAGAGCCAGGACTGGGATTATGTCTTAATAATATGAAATTTTACCAAGAGAAGCCAAAGACTCAGTTCAATTAGTCTTCACTAATGCACACAACTGTGTATAATAGGTAACAATCTTTGTAAGTTACTAACTGATGAACATACCAGGATCAACTAGGCTTGTGTTTGGGCCTAGTGTTTGTGGAGGCTGTGTGTCTGAGCACATGTTCAAGGACATCTTGGTTTAGCCAAAGCCATTAGGCATTTCAGTGAGAGAGGATTGTTTAAGGTCATTGGCTGACTGGGTCACCTGGACTACAGCTCAGAGTAAGCACCTCACTGGTTCTTTCGAGCTTTTTTTAAAGTTGTCTCAGGTTTCAACTTTCTGTTACCTAAGAAGTTAAGTTTGTGAGTGTTTCTGCCATTTCACACTGAGCTAATCGAAGGAAGGATACTGAGCAAACTCAGATCTATAATATATAACATTAAGATCCTGCTTTTTTGCTTATTTTTTCGAGTTATTTATAGCACTTTGTCTGCTGCATACTTTTCTAGCTAGTTTCGCTGTGTGTGAGGCATTAACTGGAAATTGTCCACTTTTATTAAGCATCTGTTTGGGTTGTTTGATTCTGATAACTTGTTTGCAGTTAAAAGCTTTCTCTAGAGGTTCCTTTATCTGTTTAAAACTTTCATTTAAAGGCTCACTGCTACCTTTCTGCTGTGAGAAACATTTCTGCAATAACTGGTGGCTTTGTAGTTGCCCACCCTTACTGTAAATTTGATCTGGGACACTCCTCCCAGTCTAGTGTTATTATATCATTCTACTCAATACAGGGAGAACATTTGAGAAGGCCAACCCGGTTAGTTTCTGCTCCTCCTTTCTCCCATTCCACTTAAAAAATAAAATAAAATAAAATTCTAAGCTTGTTTCCTGCCTTTCCTGTGGGTAGTCTAGTCTGGATACAGATTTGCTGTGTCCAAGACCGTCTGTGGGCTTCTGAGCCCACAAGCCTTTCTGTGTTGGAGGGAAGCCTTCTAGCTTAATTTTGTTTCTTAGAATGAGCCAGTTTTTTAGTTTCAGCATTCAAGTCTGTTTCTTTGAGCTCAGCACTTGTTCATAACTCGTTGTAAGCACTAAATAAGCTGCAAATTACTACAGCACTCAACTTTCCTCACTTGTCTAGAGGAAAACAGTTTCTAGTACTTAACAAATAAGCACATATCCGGCTCCCAGTGTTTTCTCCTGTCTACCTGATGAATCTGGGCATCTTGGGGCAATGCAGCAAAGTTTAGGAAGAGAAGAATCGATTCTAAAAAGGTCTGCACTGGAATTTTGCACTGTGAGAGGCACCTCTTCAAGTCACCTCTCCGGTCGTTTTGACTGGACTGGTCTCGCCACTGTTAAACTACAAGTAGGATGACCAAGCTGGAAACTGTATGCCAATTGGCTTAGTAACTGCTTTTACCATGTGATTGACTGCCATATGACAAAAGCACCTACTATGAGGCTATACTGTGGAACAAAGGTGCCCGAGTTATTCAGTTTCTTTGGTTTGTCACTGTGTCTAGTTTGTGCTCATAGCCAGCTGTCTGACTTTTGCAGTCACTATTTTATTTTGGATGGACCAATATGAATTAACCACAAACTGCTGTTTTGGGAAAGTAGAAAGTGACACACTTAGGAATGTGTCTCTGCTCATCAGTTTTCCTACAGAGCCTTACTAAAATTTCAGTTAGCTAAATGTAGTGGCCAATAATCTTTTCTTGTAAATTGAGAGAAAGGGAAAAACATAACTAACTTCTTTAATGAATATACAGCTGAAAATAAACATAAGATACAAAACATGTCAAAGCAGAAACTGTAAAAAATCAGCTAAAGAAATCCCAAATATACAAAAATGTAAGCAGGAAAATATATACATTTTTCCAAAGTTTTGCATTTATTTTAAATTGTTATATTTTATTTATCTTGTATATCACATTTCTTTTATATTCTTATATTTTATTCTCCTATTTATTGTAACAAATTTATACAGTTTCCCAAAGCTTTACATTTATTTTATATTCTACTTCCCTGATGCTCTACTAAATCTGCTTTTGAATTCACAAAGCTAAACAGACACCTTTAGGTGCTGACCTGGGCTAGCTGGTTGATTGTTTTTCTCTTCTCACAGCTTTCTTCAAGTCCTGATCCATAGCCTCCCCCTTTTCTTGTTCTCCTAACATAATTCTAATGTAAATTTCCTAGCCCTGTCAAACCTGTTTTCTTACAGCTTTCCCCAAGCCCTGGCTCTTAGCCCCCCCCCCCCCCCTTCTCTCGGTCTCCTAACATAATCTTATTGCAACCTTCCCAGCCCTGTCAATCCTGTCTATTCCCTCCCTTTTCCTCTTGAGAGTTTACTTATTCCTCCCCTGAGCTGCGGCACCATCTTTAAACGCTAAAAATCTCTGCCTGACTACACTCTGTTTCTGTCTGTCCCACTGCCATCCCTCAGTAGTGTGCACAACTGTAAGTACCATTTGTACTTAAGATTGTACTTACATACTGAATCAAAAAACCTGATGTAGAAAGGCACCATCTTTTGACTTCGCTTTTCTGCCCTTGCTTCATAGGAATCCCCAGCAGTGTACTTGCTTATACCATATTCCATTCTTTTTTTAATTAGTACTCTACTGAGTCATAATTTACTGCATGTCCCTTTCTAAAACCCCATGGCATAACTACATTATTTTCCTACTTCTCAGTGAACTGCAGCTCCCCATTGGTGCATAAATAATAAAAACAAACAGAAAGGTAACATTCAATAGGCTGCCCTATTTCTGTAGTTGCTAACCTTCTTACTGATTGTTTTCTGTTTGGCGACTGCTGCTCCTCCGAGAAGGTGTAACCCGCTCCGTTCGCCCTTTGGGCTTCCTCCGCTCCCCTACCCTGCCCCCAAATTCCTCTCGCCCCCACTAACTGTACCTTTATACATCCCCTGACTCCTCCCCACCCAACACCTCTCCAATCACAATACACCTAAGCCAAACCCCACCCAACTGTAGATCTATATCACCCCAAACATCCACCCCTCCTACGATGCTCTAAATAACATCTCTCCCTATAACCCCATTTGCCCTACTAATCTCTCTCTCGTCTCTTACCTATCTCACACTTTTTCCCAACCCTTGTCATAACTCTCACACAGTCCACTACATCTTACCATCTACCTCATTTCCCATCCTACTCATCCATCTCACATGAACTCTTTACCTCTAACCCAATCTATTTTTTCAAACCAAAACTGCTCCCAACCCAACCTTCCCTGTACTCCCCTCTTAAATGCGGTACCAGAAAATCACTACTCTCACTCAACCCAAGCTACCCTTGCCCAACACACTGCCTCACTCGTCTACTCTACCATATCTCTCTTTCTCTCACTAGCCGGCGACATCCACCCCAACCCCAGACCCATCCCTAACATCAATCTCACCAAACCCCTCTACTCAACCCACAAACTCAGAGTCTATTCGCCTTACAACACTTAATGCACAAAGCCTAAAAAACAATCTCCCTAACCTTCATGCCTGGCTCTGCCATAACCTCCCCGACATTACCTCCGTTTCTGAAACCTGTCTGAAAACCTGTATAAAAGATAGCAAAATCCTACCACCAGGTTTCCAAATCATTCCCAATGAACAGCCCACAAAAAAGGAGGTGGAGTAGCAATAATCTACCCCACCTCCCATACCATAACTCCCTGCTCCAATAAAATACCAACCTTTGCCAATGCTGAAATTATAATAGGTTTACTAAAAATAAACAACCATAAGTCTATATGTATTCCTGCCCTTTATATTCCCCCTGGTGATAATATCAAAACTCTTGAAAGCATCCTGTCCTGGTTCTCCTCCAATATAAAAAACAAAAAATATATACTTGGTGATACCAACATCAACTGGAATATTATTAACTCTAAAGACCCATCCCACACAATTAACCTGCATAACTTCTCCCAACTAATACAATCTCCAACCAGACCAAATAAAGATGGTACCACTGGTACCATCATTGACTGGATCCTAACAACTCACCCAAACCTGATCATCAAAGCCAGAACATTACCTGATCCTCTCAGTGATCACCTACCAGCCTTCGTCGACTATCTCCCATCTCCACTGCATAAACACCACCACTACATCCAAACACGCAAGCTCTCCTCTTTCAACCCATTAACTTTCTCCGAATGCTTAAAGCATACTGACTGGTCCCCCTCTAAAAACCCTTCCTCTAGATGATGCCGTTTCCTACTTTAACCACTCATTCCTAACCCTTCTCAATCAGCAAGCCCCCCCCCCCCCGAACCAAATACATCAAAACCAATCCCTGCCCATGGTTATTAAAAGATACTAAACTAGCCTTGCACCAAAGGGACAAAAAATGGAAACGATATAAAAAACATAAAAACCCTAACACCCTCATAGAGTATAAGCAACTATGAAACTCTGCAAAAAAAATAATAAAGACTGCAAAGCCCACTACTCCAAACTCCAGTTCTTGCACTCAACAAATCCAAACAAATTCTGGGACTTCATCTCATCCATGCTGCATCCTGACAACAAAGAAAACCCCTGCCCAGACCCCAACCTCTCCAACCTTGAAATAGCCAGCCAGTTCAACTCATTCTTCATAGACTGTATAGCTAAATATTAGCCTCCTTCCCACCTCCCCTCCTACCCCAACCACCACCCCAATCGTCAACCTTCCTCCACATCCTTCTGCCTCAAGCCCATCCCCACAAGCACTATAAAAAGACTTCTCAAACTCAAACCCTGTTGCAATGCAAAAGACAACCTTCCGCCCACCTTCCTCAAACAATCTGCAGACACCATTGCCTATCGCATCTCTATTCTTATAGACAGATCCATACAAGAATCATACGTCCCTTCTATCTGGCGCCATGCTTACATTATCCCCTTCACAAAGGTGGCAAAAATACTGATACCACCAACTTCAGGCCTACTGCCAGCCTTTCCCCTCTTTCTAAAATACTAGAGAAAACAATACAAGCACAACTGATGGCACACCTAACACTAAACAATCTCCTCTCCCCTACCCAAAACGGTTTCTGCCCTGGCCACAGCACCACGGCTGCCCTTCTTTCCTTTCATGAAACCATAAACCTTGAATGCGACTCAGGCAAGTTTGTAGACACACAATTCCTAGATCTGTCAAAGGCCTTTGACACCATCTCACACACCCTACTTATATCCCAACTCTCCAGCCTACACCTCTCTCCCACCATTATCGCCTGGTTTTCCAGCTACTTGTCCAACTGCCAACAAGCTGTTTTGCTCTTGGCCCTCTTCTCTTCAACCTATTCATTAACAACTTTCACCAATCCATTCCAGACTCATTTATCATCCAATATATGCAGATAACTCAATCATCTGCTCAGCCTTTCCCCCCTCTGAGCTCCTAGTAAAAACCCAACTAGCCTACTCCAAAACAGAAACCTGGAAGCAGTTTAACCATCTAGCACTAAATGCAAATAAAACCAAACTAATGTTTGTGTCCCCTACCAAAAACTCCATTGACAAATCCACATTTACCATACAGAGCCAAAATAACACCCTCCTTGAAATCGTTCCCAACACCAAGCTTCTTGGCATCACTATTGATAAAGAACTAAAATTTGACACCCACATCTGCTCTGCAATCAAGAAAACCCACCAAAAGTTAGGTCTCCTCTACAGGCACAACTGCTTCCTAAGCCCCTCTACCCGTCAAACTCTTGCATCCACCTTCCTACTCCCCTCCCTTATGTATGGTGCCCCTCTTTTCACCAATCTCCATCTTGGCCTTCATTCCAAACTTGAATCCTGCTACCACAAGATCTCCAAATTTGCAACCAATTTAAAAAACTCATCCCACCACTGCCACTCCCTCCTCACCCTCAACTGGCTTGAACTACTCAACTACCTCAGTTACCTACAACTCACCACTGCCCACAATCTTTAAACCTGCCAACTGCCCAGCTCTCGCTACTTCCTTAAAACCTTAAATTCCCAACCGCTCACTCAGATCCAAAAACCAAAATCGCCTTCAGGTCCACAAACCTGCACGACCTCCTGGCCATCTACTGCTGTCCCACTCCTTAGCTAAACAGTGGAACTCTCTCCCCACACACCTACACAACCTACCTAACCATACAAATTTCAAATCTCAGCTACTATCTCATCTTTCTTCCAAATGGAAATGCCCTTGCCACACTCCAACTTCAACCCCTCCTCCTCCCTCATTCCACCTTGCACTGACTCATCCAACTACCTCTACTATTACTTCATCCCACCCAAAACAATCCCTCCCCTACCAAAAACTAATTTTCTCTCTATCTATTGTACTATACTCTGCAATCTCAAATATACTATTACCCTCTCCGTGCATATTTTCCTAGCCTACTAATGGCTAGTAGTTATATATTTTGAAATGTTAAATCTACAATTGAGTTTATAAAAAAAATATTCACTTTATGTAAATGCTGAAATTTCTGTATTGAATTATGTCTTTTCATTTCTGTAACACTGTGACAAGCCAATTGCAAATATCATGGAGCTTATCTGTAAATGTTTAATTAGCTGTATGAACTATGCCCTTTTATAACATATGAAATGTAACTTGAAATTATTGTCAAGCTTTTCGCTTTGGGCCACCACTGAAAATGGGCTCTTCTTGGCCTAGTGGACTTCCCCGGTCATCAAACTTAAATAAAATAAAATAAATAAATAAAAAGAAGCCAAAACATTTAGGCACATCAAATGGAAAGAGAATTATTAAGGAGTTTACTGAAGGCAACCCTGGTGGCATAAAGAGGATAAAGTCATGACTATGGATAAAGTAACCCAACTTTGATTAGGCCCCAGATGCTACATGGAGCTGGTAGAGATAATGAACATGCTTATCCTGGGGACAGGAAGTGTCCTGTAGCAATCTATCACAGGAAGGGGTAGGACAAGTGAGCTGGGGGGTTGATTTGCACTTACGAACCTGCTGAATGGTGGTAGACTTCATTGAGTACTAACAGTGTGCACTTGTGGAAGGGAAGGACACAATGACCACAGAGGCAAAGTGGGCCATGCACCCTCTAAACAGGTGGGGGGGGTTAGGCTAGGAAGAATGACCTCATAGCCAGGATGCCAGCAAGAGCACAAGGAACCCTCTTGGATACCTGAATGATATCCTCCCCAGATGACTTTCACCCTAGTGGATAGAGATGATCCCCATCACTAGGTAATAAATAGGCTAGATTCTGAACGTGGTGGGGGCTTGATCATCAGCAAGCAGCCGAGCAAAAAAAGTAGAAAAATAATAAGGATTGTACTAACACTTAAAGGAATTTCCTGAAGAAAGATCTATGCTTACTTCATACAAAGGTGATAGCAGACAGAATCTGGGTAATAAAGGGCACTCGAGGTGAATTTTTGTCAACTAAAACAAGTAAAGGAAGAAGTACATCTAAAAAATGGATAAATAGGGAGTTTACTGAAGCAGAACCTAAATTAATGCAAGGTACTTATGACTATACTTCAGATCGTTTCATTTGAGCCACGTCAGTTAAGAAAAAGCTTTATTCCAAAAACCAATTTGCTTAGAGAAAAAGAAAAGAAATGTGAACACCACTTTTTAATAATATCCTTTTTCCCTACGTCGCGAGCTTTCCAGAGCCTCTGTGCCTGGGGTGATTCATATCCCAAGCTTAACAGAGGCTGTCACATGTTAGAGCAAGGGTAAACTGCATATGCAGTAACCTGTTTGAGGAGTCTGTGTTTTGTCCAACTGCAATCATTATAGCACTTGAGTTATCTTGTTGGTGAGAAGATCAGGCTCTCTCCAAACAAAGTGAACACAAGTGGGTTGTTGTACTATTTATCACTGGATAGGTGATCAGTGCTCAGCTATAGTGAACACAAGGGGGTTGCTGTACTGTTTATCACTGGATAGGTGATCAGTGCTCAGCTAAAGTGAACACCAGGGGGTTGTTGTACTGTTTATCACTGGATAGGTGATCAGTGCTCAGCTAAAGTGAACACAAGGGGGTTGTTGTACTGTTTATCACTGGATAGGTGATCAGTGCTCAGTTAATGTGAACACAAGGGGGTTGTTGTACTGTTTATCACTGGATAGGTGATCAGTGCTCAGCTAAAGTGAACACAAGGGGGTTGCCCAATTGTTTATAACTGGATAGGTGGTCAGTGCTCAGAGCAGCGAATCTAAAAGACAGCCAGAGTTCATTAACAGTTGCCAGACCTGGCGAATGAAACACTGACGGTTGCATTTTCTTTACTTTCTCCATGTTGTCTGAATTTGTGTGATAATGGAGTAGTTGTGTAGGCTTGCCTCCAAAACAGTGGAACAGGGTGGCAAAGTTGCCTCCTCCAATACAAAAATGTTTTTTGTGTGTTTTGTGACTTTGGGAGTGTTCCGTTTTGAGTACTGATCTCCCAAGGTTTTAGATCCTTTTGGTTGAATAATTGTGTCTTAACTAAAAAAGATGCAATTATTCTTAACAGACCAGACAAAACCTACATCTTACAATATATTATTATGCCTTCTAGGAATGCTAACAAAAGTGAAAAAAAAATGTGAGTCTGTCAACCCAGTTTTGATTTTAGGAAATGCTTTATCAGCAAAATAATTAACATTTTGACCCAATGATTACAAGTATATCTGGCAGGCAAGGGATTGTTATCATAGTGTACATATCCTGCCCTGCAGACCAAACCTTGACAAGAACCTTCTTAAACAGCATGAGTACTTTATCCCACTGGCAGCACTGAAGCTATCTGGAAATTGGGCTACTAATATGAAATGGCTTAACTATCACTACAGATTATAGGGGCCAGAATCATCCCTTCTGGAAATTTCTACTGTGTGCAGTAACCAATAGCTCTTACATCTGTCTTCTTTTCTACATAATGGCAAACAGTCACTTCACTGTTTGTGTTATCCTGTGCAAAGCCATGCAATACATTTAGTAAGTTCAACAGCTTCATTCTTACCTTGTGTGATGCAACTGCATTTTTTTCTGCTAATTTGCTCATCGGGATGTTTTCTCCCACTTTTTCCAACAACATACTTAACATAATGACTTAAATGTGTTCAGTAGTGTGTCTGATGAATAAAATGAAGCAGCATATTTCCCTCGTACAACACAAGCCAGACGCACTACTCTGTAAATGAAGCAGCACATCTTATTCTAATCACATAAGCCATACTTACTTCAGTCTGAAAGCATGAATGTAGCTGTGTTAGGAATGGTGGTTTATCTTGCAAAGCCAGAACTCTCTTTTCTACCATTGTACATTCAACATCATCATCCTGAATGACGACATCTTTTTTCAAAATCTTGATAGCATACAGTTCATCTGCACCTTTCCTTTCAGCCAACATAACCTGCATACAAAATAGTGAAATACTTTATTTCTTCATGGCAGACATCTTGAATGTGCGACCTTCAGTCATTTCACTGATTACAAAAGCTTAATCTACAGACAGGCAAAATTTACATTAACAAAAAAGCTGTGTACGTAGCTGTAAGAAGACAATGGCTTATTCTACATCCCAAAAGTTGAACTAAAAGACTTAGAAAGTACATTAAAAGAAACTTAAAGACTAAAACAGTTGAATTAAAATAGTTAAAAATAAACTACAAAATGAAAAAAAAATGTTTTTCAGTTGTTATATACTCACAATGTTGTTCAACATTTTGGGAATTTCATCTCCAAGATATTTTCTGTTACAGTATAATAGGCCTGGGAATCACAAATAATGTTTGCATGTTCCTTTTTATGCATGTAAATATACAGCGATCAGAAACACCCTCTTTCAGGGCATCTGGGTCACTGCTAAAAAGATTCTTAGGGATCAGACTGTTATCCCAGTTAACAACTAAATGATAAAAAAGTTGCAAAATTATCAGCAATTAATGTATCTTTCGTTTTTAAATGACTGCTGCAAGCCCTGAAACTAAAAAAACAAAACAGAAGCTATGTCATTTCATATATATATATATATATATATATATATATATATATATATATATAGGTTCATAGATAGATTCATAGATTAGTACTAAGCTAACTGCCCTTGCGAGCCATTTTTAAGCCTAGCCAATTATCCCTTGTGAGACTCAAACCCTGCACTTTGTGCTTGCAAGGCAAACACCTTAACCATTAGGCCACCCTCCCAACCATATATAAACAAAAATAACTTTTCCCAGCACAGTGAACTGCAGTTAGCAGACATTGCAAGGGCTGAAGGTAAGGATGAAGAGGTCAAACAAGGGAGTGTTCAGGGAAGTTAAAGTACAAAGAAAGAAAGAAAGAAAAACATCTGCCAGTACCTAAGAGTTCTATTTACAATTCAGTGAATCAAAACATAAACTGCAGATGCACTGTTTTTAACTCACTGTGAGGTATTCCAGCTATAAATTTTTCGTACCTCCCTGGACTATATGGAAAGAGACATGATCGAGCCCACTGAATGTGTGTCCTAGGCAGGTATGTTCCTAGCCTTAAGCAGCATTCTACAGTCACCCAGAATGATGCCTCAGTACAAACAGAAAATGACTGACTTTAACAACTGGCTTAGCTTCTGGTGTCACTCGAAGAGGATCCAGTACCTGATGGCCTGGGAACACATGATTGACAGACCATGACGCTTTTCCAGAGATTTCCTGCATCTATCTCTCTTGGGCTTCAGGCTTCTGGCAAAGGCTCTTGCCTCCCCCATAGTACCTCTTTTAGGCAATGCCATGAGGTCAAAACTACCAACATGAAAATTTCATCAAAACACAAATTAAAGGTCATGCTGCTAAATGTTAGGCGTCTAAACATGAAACGGCACTCATTGCAAGCATTCTTAACCCTGGAAAATACTGACATTTGTGCAATCACAAAAACCTGGTTGAAAGCTGCAGAGAGCACCACAGCCATAACAAGTTACTCATCCTATCATATATTCAGACCCCAAACTGTGGGCAGCAATGCAAAAGGAGGTGGAGCTGCAATATATATTAAAGACATACACACCTTCAGGCTGGTCAAACAGTATGACCCACAGGAGACACTCCAGGTCCAGTTAAACATTGACAAGACCCCTATTCAAATTATAGCTAGCTGCAGGCTCCCAACTTTGATCCAAGATGCCCACTTCACCTATCTGGACCTCTTCGAATCTATCAAGATTCAACCCTTTACCCTGATCCTGGGTGACTTTAACTATCCAACCATAGATTGGAAGAAATATTCATGCCAAAATGCAGATGCTCAGAGATTCTTTGATTTCATCAATGCAAATGCCTTTGACCAGCTGGTGGACACCCCTCAAGAGGTGATAATATCTTGGACTTGGTATTAACTGACATGAGTAAGCACTGCAGCATTCCTATAGTGTAATCCTCCCTGGTAAGATCCGACCACAAAGTGGTCAATTTCAAAGTCACTATCTCCCGAGCCTCCCTAACTAGGGTCAAACAAACAAAAAAAAAAACTTCTCCAAAGCTGATTACAACCTCCTGAGGGAAGGTATAAATAGTTTTACAGCCCCCTCCCCCTTCAGAGGAACTGGCTCATATGTCCAAACCTACAACAAAGTACTATACGAGCATTTATATAGCTGCATGGAATAAAGAATACCTAATAGGACAAAATCGTCCTCCTCAAAGAAGAGTAAACTTGTCAGGTGGACATCTGCAATAAATAAACTCTATAATAAAAGGAAAAAGTTGTTGTCCAGGAGCAAGTGCCAAATTGGAAGCAATCTCTCCTTAGCCTGAACAAGCTAATAAGAGCACTAGTGAAATTATCCAAAGCAAACAGAGTCCAAACTGACTACATCTACTAAAGACAATAATAAGGCCTTCTTCACATAAGTCTGCAGTCTCAAAGAAAAGAGTCAGATCTGCTCAGAACTGATGGTCAAGGACACCATATACACACAAATGCCATTGATATAGCGAACCTGCTGGTAGACCTATTCAGTGAAAACTTCACCCCTCTGTCCCCCATCAGTAAATCAGGACATCCCCAGCTCCTGCCCCCTCCCCTTATCTCTAAGGAGCAAGTCACCCTGCCCTCTCAAAGGCAAAAAATACAGCTTCCATGGGACCCGATAACATCCTAGGCTACATCCTATATGAACAAGCAGGAGCTTAGGCACCCTATTCAACCAAAGCCTGAGTACCGGCTTCATCCCAGCTGAGTGGAGGAAAGTCACGGTCATCCCTGTGCACAGAGGTGGTGTGTCCATTGATCCAGGTAATTGGAGACTCATCAGCCTAACTAGACTGATCTGCAAGGCCATGGAACGGATTATCATGGACCTCATTAACAATGACATTGGCAACCTCCAAACACTCAATCCCACACAGTTTAGTTTCATAAAGGGGGGGGGGGTCATGCCTGTTAAATTTGGTTGACATCTTTGAGACAGTCACTAAAGTCATGGATGAGGGGAAGACGGCGTGCACTGCCTACCAAGACCTGGCCATAGCCTTCGATACTATTCCCCACTCTGGTACAATAGATAAACTTTCTCAACTAGGCATCAATCTGTATGTTACCACATGGGTAGAAAACTGGCTGACTGATAGAACCCACCTTGTCAAAATAGGGGAAGCCACCTCAAGCAGTAGACCCATAACGAGCGGTGTACCCCAGGGATCAGTCTTGGGGCCTCTGTTGATTGGGATATACTTTTCTGAGGTGCAAGCAAAAACCAGCAGGCTATGGCTGACCAAGTTTGCACATGACTGCAAGCTGGGTGCTGTCATTACTTCCCCAAGTGATGTGGACATCCTCCAAGAGGGTCTCACCCAAACAAATGACTAGTGCCAGAAATATGCCAAAAAATGCATCATCGTCCTCACAAATTATCACATTAATAACATCCTAACCACACAATCAGTCGTGAGGGACTTGGGCACCCAGGTTGATAGCAAACTGACTTTTGACCATTATATTGCCTCCATTGTATGGAAAGCTTTCTACATGGCCCACCGCATTAGCAAGGCTATCTCATCCAGGGACAAGCAGGTCATAACATTCCTGTATTCTTCCCTTATAAGACCCATTATTGAGTACAATGTTCCTTTGGACATGTAACTCACACAAAGCACATGCAGCAGCTGGAGACACCACAGAGGTTCCTCACCAGGAGAATCCAGGACCTCAATCATCTACTGTAATAGTGTGCATTACTATAATTGCATTTTTATTTAATTACTAAATTGTAAACTGCTTTTTCATACTGAGACTTGTATCTTTTCTTTGTGAGTGTTCTTTCTATGCTTTTAAAGTGAGGTTTCTGTGTTCTGCTCAGGTGACATAATCTTGATAGAGGCCTGTTGTCTACGCCTGGTAGTTTTGTTGGAGTTTCCTGTGTTTCTGGCAGCCATTTTCTACTGATAGTCTGTCTTCATTATTATTGAGAGTAACAAGGCCTCCTGACCTTCTGTACTATGAGTGATTGGGGTAATAGCAGGGGCTTAGTAGTAATTTGATCTTCTAACTATTCCATCCTTAACTGGTATATAAACCCTGTGTCTTGAAAAGGCTGTGCTTCTATTTATCAGGCTGTGGATCGTATTTCATTACTGAAACAAAGCGGAAATTCCTTAAGATTCCAAGAGCAGGATAAGTTATTTCTTACACTTATTTCACTGAACTGCACTTCTGAAACACTTATAATTGTGCTATACAGTTGATCTACTACATTTTGCACTGTTATAAAGCTTTTTTTATTGTTTCACTGCATTTATGTACTGTTTTATACTGTTTTAACTGTATTTTTCATTGCTAGATACGGTTTCATTACTCTAATTGCATGTTTACCGAACTACTTAACTGTAAACTGCTTTTTCATACTGAGAGTTGTATCTTCTGTTTGTGAGTACTCTATCCAAGCTTTTCTGTGCATTTTTGATTTTTTAAGGTTTCTGTGTTCTACAGCTAGGAACTGTAATAGTGTGCATTACTATAATTGTCTGTTTACAGTTAAAAGCATTCTCTAGAGTCTGCTTGCTCTTTGATCTGTTTAAAATTTCATTTAATGGCTACAGCTAGGAACTGTAATTTTTCCCACCCACCTTACCTAGTGTTGTGGTGTTCTTATACTCGGTGGCTTTGCAGTTGCCCACCCATACTGTATATTTGATCTGCGACACTCCTCCCAGTCTAGTGTCATTAGTGCATTCAATCTAATAATGAACATCTGTGATGGCCAACCCACTCAGATTCTTAACATTGAATTAACTTCTTTTCCAGCTTTCTCCACTTCCACTTTACTGAAAAAAAACATGTAGTGAAAAAAAACATTCTAAGCTTCCTTCCCCCCTTTCCTGTGGCAGGTCTTGTCCAGATACAGATTTGTTGTGTCCAGGACTGTTTGTGAGATCCTGAGCCCCATCCCCCACTTAACTAGGGTTAAACTATTCCTGGCACCATAAAGTCTGCCCTTCAAATTTTCCTTTGCAGCTAGCCAGCTTTTTAGTTTTAGCACTCAAATCTGTTTAGTTGAGCTCAGCACTTGTTCAGAACTTGTAAGCACTAAATAAGCTACAAATTACTACAGCACTCAACTTTCCTCAATTGTCTAAAGGAAAACAGTTTTTAGTACTTAATAAAAAAAGCACCTATCCAAGCATGTCTAAAGGTCAGCTTCTGGTGTTTTCTCCTGTATACCTGATGAATCTGGGCATCTTGGGACAATGCAGCAATCGCCTCATGTACACAGATAACCCTCTCCTCCTACCACCCAACACTATGAACTGTGACAAATGCACTTATATAGCCAAACTGGAAGCAAAGCTCTCTTCACCAAAGACTGGACTAGACAGACAAGAGGAGAAGGTAAACACTTGCACTGCACCACACTCATCACATAGTCCCTCAAAACCTACACCACTAAAACACACACACGGAAGTACAAAACACACACCTACATTCGTGGAGGCTCTCAGTAAAAATCTGCCCAAACAACCGACACCTACAAAGCAGAAATGCAAGCAACCCCCCCCCCCCCAACACAACCCAAATGACACATAGCCCACATACTCAGTGTGCCACTCAACTAAAGCCCATAAAGCATAATGTACCCAACACTCTAGTCATAGGTGACTCTATAGCCAGGCACACTGATGTTCCACTCACCAGGCTAAACAAGGAGAAACTTACTGTCAGTTGCCTGTCGTGTGCCAGGATCCACCACATAATACACACACTCAGGTCACTCCACAACAAGTACAAATATGGCTCTGTCATTGTCCATGTTGGTGTGAATGACCTGCGATGTACCTCCCTAGACTGCATGAAAAGAGACATGGAGGAGCTCTCCAATCTTGTAACCCAGGCCAGCATGACTCTAGCCCTTAGTAGCATCCTGCCATCACCCAGAATGATACCACAGTACAAGGATAAAATGATTGACTTTAACAATTGGCTAAGCTTCTGGTGTCATTCTAAGGGAATCCAGTATCTGTCTGTCTGAGATGACATGATCGACAGACCATGCTGCTTTGCCAGAGATGGCCTGCACCTGTCGCCCTTGGGATTCCGAATACTGGCAAAGGCTCTTGCCACCCCTATAGTGCCTTTTTTAGGCAAGGTTCAAATGACAAATTCACCACCGTAACAGGTACAAGCAAGCAAAATCTGAGGGTAATGCTACTCAATGCTAGAAGCCTAAACCTCAAAATGCACTCACTCAAGGCACTCCTTAAAATGGAGAACATCAACATCTGTGCAGTGATGGAGACCTGGTTCAAAGCTCCAGAGAGCACCCCTGCATTGCCAGGCTATAATTCATACCACACCTTTCGGCTACCAAACCCGGACCGAAACACTAAAGGTGGAGGCGTGTCCATATTCATTAAGGATATCCACACCTCCAAGCTAGTTGCTCAGCATAATGCATCTAAGATTATCCAAGTTCAACTAACTCTGGGCAAAACCGCTATCCAGATTGTAGCTTGCTACAGACCCCCCACCATGCCCCAGGATTCCCACTCCTCTTTTCTTGATACACTGGAAAATATTAAGGTACAACCTAACAACCTAATAATGGGTGATTTCAACTACCCCACCATTAACTGTGAAAACTACTCGTGTACCAACTCTTTTGCTCAACGTTTTCTGGAAATCATCAATTCCAACGCCTTGGATCAACTTATCCACACCCCCACCAGGGGCAGCAATATCCTAGACCTGGTCATCACCAACATGGGTGACCGGTGTTCCACACCAGAGGTCAGCTCCTCAATGGTCAGATCCAAAGACCAGCTAATCACCCTAGACATCCATATCCTGCTCCCACCCCCCATTAGGAAAACAACCGTAAAAAATTTCTCCAAAGCCAATTTCACGCTTCTTAAGACGGAAGTGGCAAACTTCACGACACCCATGCAGATGGACAATAGAGGTATGACTGCTGAAGCCTACACAAATGCACTTTATAAGCACTTACATGAGTGCATGGATCATGCTATCCCTAACAGAACCAAGATGCTATTCTGCAAAAAAAAGGAAGCCGATCTGGTGATCTTCTGCCATAAACAAACTCTACAACAGAAGAAAGAAACTGTTGCAAAAAAGAGTAAAATCCCATGATTGGAAGAACTTCCCGGTCAGCCTCAGTAAGAAGCTGAGATCCCTCAAAAAAGTCTCCAAAGCTAGTTATGAAAACAAAATCGCCACTGATTTTAAAGACAACCACAAAGCATTCTATAGCTATGTCAACAATCTCAATGGCAACACTCAGATCTGCGCTGAGTTACAGCACAATGACACTAAATATACAGAACCAACTGATATTGCCAACATCCTGGCAGATAGGTTCAATGCTAACTTTACCATTCTCTCACCCCCTAAAGGGCCCATCTTTATACCGGAAGAATGCAAAGATCCTGTAATCACAGCTGCACAGGTAAAAACTTCAGTCTCCAAAGCCAAGAACACAGCATCCATGGGACCTAACAACATCCCAAGCTGACTTCTACACGAACTACAGAATGAACTGGCACCCCACGTAAGTACCATGTTCAATCATAGCCTCACCTCAGGCTTTGTGCCCATTGAATGGTGCACCGCGATGGTTATCCCACTCCACAAAGGGGGGGCCATAACAGACCCTGGGAACTACCACCCCATTAGCCTGAAGAGCCTGGTCTGCAAGGCCATGGAACGTATCATCATGGAACTCAAACAAAGATATTGGAGATCTCCAAACTCTGGACCCCACACAGTTCGGGTTTGTAAAAGGCAGATCATGTCTCCTAAACCTGACAGACTTCTTTGAAGCAGTCACCGAAGCCATAGATGAGAGAAAGGTGGTTCACGCAGCCTATCTAGATCTCGCCAAGGTGTTCAACATCATCCCCCACACTGGAATTATAGATAAACTCACTAAACTAGGTATAAATCCCTATGTCACAAGATGGGTACTAGCTTACTGACAGAACCCACAATGTGAAAATAGCAGACTCCAACTCAGAATTCAGACCAGTGACAAGTACAGTACCACAGAGTTCAGTCCTGGGTCCCCTCCTGTTTGGTATCTACTTCTCTGAAGTACAGGCTAACACAGAAGATCTTTGGCTAACTAAATTTGCAGATGACTGCAAACTAGGAGCCACAATCGAAACTCCTAACTATGTGGACATCCTACAAAGGGCATCACTGAGACAGATGCCTGGTGTCAAAGTCATGATCTCAAGCTCAATGTCAAAAAGTGTATTGTCATCCCCTTTGGTAAAAACTCTGTACCCATGAACTACCACATAGGCGGTAGTCTACTTAACACCGAAAGTGTGATAAGAGACCTTGGGACACAGGTGGACAGTAGTCTCTCCTTTGATAATCACATCGCCAGAGTGGTCAGGATATCTTTCTATGTGGAACACCTCATCACAAAAGGTTTCTCATCCAGAAAAAAACAGGTCATTGTTCCCCTCTACTCATCACTCATTAGACCCATTATAGAGTACAATGCCCCTTTTGATATGTACCTCACAAGACATCTACAACAACTAGAAAGGCTGCAAAAATACCTCACAAAGAGGATTACTGGCCTCAAACAGATGCCTTATGCAGACCGACTCAAAAAACTTCAACTTTACTCTGTCACATATTGCCTACTCAGAGGCGATCTCTGCCTAACATACAAAGCTATGTCAAACCCAGAGCTGTTGGACATGCTCCACTTAAAGAAATCCCAATCCCTCCAAGCTACATGTTTTAGGGACCCAAACCTTGTCACCACAATAAACAGAACATGCTGGAAGGATACATTCCTGTCCCAGAGACTTCCCATACTCTGGAACAGACTACCTATCTATGTCAAACAGAGCTCCTCATTAGCACTCTTCACGAAAAATCTTGATGATTGGATGGGTAATAGGAAATTCACCCCGGGGATCACTTCTGTGGTTCTGCTTGACAGGGGCACAGGAAAATAATTTTCTTGGGTGGCGAAAGCCAGGGTATCTTTTTGGCTAGGCTTGTATAGGTCTTAGGGCCAATAGCCTAGTACCTACCTATGAACCTATGAACAACACAGATAGGCTAAATGCCTCGTCCCTCTACTCAATCTCACACAGACTCCTCAGAGGTGACCTCTGTCTGGCATACAAAGCAATCTCAGACCCCGCCCTGATGGGACTGCTGCACTTCCGCAAGTCAAGCTGCAGTCAAGTAACCTGCACGTGTGACGTCAACCTGGTCTGTGACATTAATAGGACTTTTTGGTGGGACAAATCTGTGTCCCAGAGACTCCCCCTTCTGTGGAAAAGACTCCCTCTCCACGTCAAGCAGAGTACCTCATTAACCATTTTTAAGCACAACCTAGATAACTGGATGGGGAACAGAAAATACACCCCTGGGATTCCACCTGTATCCCTGCTGGACAGGGGCATCATGTGCTGACTTGTCAGAACATTGGCTAAATTCTTGGCTAAGCTTGTAGGGTCCTCAGGGCCAATAGCCGAGTAACTTCATATGATCCTATGATCCTAAGAAAACCAGTAAACGGAGATTTTTCATAAGCCACAGGTGCTACCTTAGCTGTAACCCTAGCTGTCTGCAGTCACATGTGAACTTCAACCAGGGCCGTCTAAGAAGAAGCATGCTGAAAGTCTGTTTTTATAATTAAATTCAGTCTTAGGTGTAGTAAATATTTTTAAACCACATTAAAAGTCCTCATTCCTGCTTAATATTTAAGTTTCTGTCAACAATGCTTTGCTGTTTACTTTGCAGGCATATTGTGAATTAAAGTTTCACCTAATAGATGGCTACAATATTTCCATTCCTATTGGTATCTGTATGACTATTTTGGTAAGTTAGCTCTTGTACTCTGCAAAAATGAAACTCCTAGCCCCCTACTGAAATGCAGAGCCTTGCAACAGCAAGTCCTGAAATATTGAAAAGAGAAAAAAAAAAGACTGAAAAACCAGGAGAACAGCCCCCACACCCAAACTTATACATACCAACCAATGACACCTATGAGGTGGGTTATGCAGTAAGCATTGTGCAGGCCTGACATCCTCTCACATCCTTGAGCCAAAAGCCTATGCTGACTCTCCAGTCTCCACTGTGGACTTCAATGGAATAAACATTCCTGGTCATGTATCCCTTCTCCCAAGCCTCTGGAAAGTGAGAGTGGGATCAGCCCTCAGTCTTCCCTTGGTCCCAGAATGACCCCTTCCAGCACCGGGACTGCTATCTGATCCACTGTTGCCTTGAGTCTTAATTCAGACTGTAGTCTTATATGTCACAGAGCTAACAAGATTTGTTTTCCTATTGCCAGTTTCTGCTTGCAATAGTTACATGCTTTCTGGTGTGTGTGTGTGTGTGTGTGTGTGTGGGGGGCTGTAGAATGTATACCATTACAGTGTGAGAACTAACCTCATTCCACTATACACGGCATGATGCTCAAGGTCTGAAGCTGTTTAAATGAACAGATGGCCGAAAATGCAACTAGGATCCAAAAATAATATCTGAGGACGTACTGTACGAATTAGATATGGTCTTATCAACCATTTCATTAAATGTCCCATCACATGATCAACTGTAATTTTCTACAACCAATTTAGAAAATATTTTTATACAAAAATTAATAAGTGTTTAGACAATGAGGTAGAATTAACAATAGGAAAGGGAAACGAATCCAAGTCTTGGTCTTCTTGCAATAAATGCACATATATTTCCAGTGAGAGATCACAAAACAGTGAATATAACACACAGCAGCTCTTAGGATGGGCAATGGTTCCTTCCAGCTGATTACATGTTTTTTAGCAAAAAAATAATGTAATCTTTCATGGATCAATCCAGACAATATATGATTTGCTTAACCTTAGCAAGCTTGTCTGGTATAAATTAATGTTTCATCATTTTTCATAACTATTGTTCTTAAGAATAGACAGTATATACCTGACCCTTACCTTTCCAAAGCTCCCTTTGCCCAGCACCATCACGAAATTAAAGTCTTCTAATTTGAACCTAGCAAGGTTGTTGAGAGGTAAACTGGACTTCCTTTCTGGACTGATCACCTTTTTACCAGCAGGACCAAGGCGAGCTTTCTACAAAGACAGAGTAACAAAGTTTAACAAGTTCACAAACACTCAAGTCATAATACTGATGAAGTGATAGTCACTTCTGTAACTTGCAAAGCTGGACACATTTAAAAAGTGCATTACTCTGTTAACTGGTTACCATTAGATACAACATCCCAGTGTTACTTACCTGGAAGCCTTACTTTACTTTTACTGTTAAAGACTTCCTGCAACTATATCCTTTTTTGCAACGATGTCCTTATTTAATCAACCTTATTAGGTACATACAAGTTCAAATTATACTGCTAATAAAAGTGAACACCATCTTTTTTAACAAAATTAACACTTTACTTGAAACCACTTTAACGATTAGTGTACAAGCATGAACATGTATGCTATTTTATACATGACGCCTGCTTCCTCTGTAAAAAATGGATTAAATCCTTTTCTATGGGTGCACAGATGTTTTTCTTGTCATACAATATATATTAAATTATGACAATGGTAAGAAAGGAAGCATAGCAAATCATAAACCAGACACAAATAACAAGAAAATGGAAGGGTTTAATCTTCTTTATAATCGTTTCTCATGTAAAATCCACAAAAACCTGACGAGAGACATGGAATTTACCAGGAGACACAGAAAAACAGAAATATTCTGTCAACTGTACAAACAAGACAATCTATGTGTCAATTACAACATTGGTAAAAGGATTCTGAGGAGATTATCTTTCTCCACACTCGTTAAAAACTTTCCATAATTTGTAACATTTACCACAAACTAACACTTTAAGGAAAATGTCTGATACTGGCAACAGCTAAAATGAATCATAATTTAGTTGTCTCAAGTACGCAGTCATAGGTTTAAAGGTCAATTTATGACCTACTAGCATTCAAGAGGCTTCACTTATGGAGCTCATGTTGGATTTTCTACTTTGAGATATAGGCAGATAGAGACATCGATATAAAATTGTGTGTGTATGTGTGTAAAAGGTTAGCACAGAGACTCAGTAGACAGCCTGTCAGAAATGAGACCTCCCCCACTACTGCAAGCTTTGACACTTCAAAAATTAAAATGCAATTCATAAAAAAAACAAAATTCTTAAACTCTCTATTACTCCTTTACAACAATGTTACAAGATGGCATCACCCCCGCATCCCTGTCAAGATGGGAATTCTCCCAACACTGTAGTATACAACCCCAAGATCTCAGTAATTTGGAGAACGGACACTTCTCATGTGATACTGTGATCGTTGAATTTCTGCACTTCTTTATTTGTACTTAAACTCTCTCTGTTTCAAGGCAGTTGTGGTCCATAGACCTCAAACAGGCACCCATCTTAGTGATAGCATCTCTGTCTCACACCTTCAGGTTTTGTGATTCTATCCTCACTTGGAATCACTGTCTGCATGGAGCTGTATGACCTCCCCAGCTATGCATAGGTTTTCTCCAGGTATTCCAGTTTCATCCCACTTCCCATACTTCCCACAAGAATGCTGACTGAATGGTTACACCAAACTGTCTATATATGAATACATGTACATGATACAAACAGACACGCACTCTATATACACACAAACACACACACACACACATGATATATATATATATATATATATATATATATATATATATATATACAATATATATATATATATATATATATATATATATATATATATATATATATGTGTGTGTGTGTGTGTGTGTAGATATACATATATACAAATAAAGAGAAAGATACATATAGGTACTGTGTTCCTGTATTTACTGTTTCCCATTTGGGGATCCAGGTGATGACCATAAAGGGTTCTTGGAAGAACCCATTTACACAGTTAACAAATGACAATGTACAGGCTTAGTTTTGTGTGTGTATACTCTCTCTCTCTCCATATATATAATTTGTATAAGACAGAAATTTCATGATTTATTCTGCCTGTAAAGAGAAGCTTATTCCATAATCTTGGAAGACACTAGATAATATATCTGTCATGTTTTTTCTGTTACCAATATTTCATTTTTGTGCAAGTTTCTCAGTCTGGTGCCTCCTCAACAGAGTGTTCTCTAGAAAGATTCCCACAAAGAACTGATCAGGCACTGCCTTACATATCAGTTCTTTCAAATGAATTGTCTGAATGTTGAATACAGTGCTGCATTTTGTAGCAATGGATGAAATCATTGAGATATTTTGGAGTACAACAATCTCCTGAGGTGATTAGATATTCATCGTTAGATCACTGTTGCAGTAGCCTGAGCTATGTGGGGCACCCTGTCAAGTATTGTACCAGAAACCTATAGATTACAAATCCTTATGGCACCCTTTGCACACCCCCCATTGCACAGCTGAAAGAAAGCAAGATAAAACAAAGATGTTAGAAGGCCAAACTTAAGAACCTTCGTGTTACTTAAGTGTACGCTCACCTGCAGGCTTTGAGTGACAAACAACTAGCTAGATATTCTACAAGGCTGGGTAGATAAGTAAAGTACAGTTGTGTACCTACCATAAATGTAGATGTTCGAGTGTATTCGCTGTTGCAGTCATTACTCTTGGGTTATCCTGCTGGCAGGCTACCCTCAGTCAGCCAGAATTCCAAAGTCTAGGTCCGGCGTCGGTTGCCGTCGTCTCTTCCCTGACGTCAGTGCACCAGGGGTATAAAAGATGCAGCCAACGTCATTTTCTTCAGTTTTTCTTGCCCCAATATACCAATAAGAAATGCATGCACAAAAATAACATTTCCTTCATCTACAAGCAAATACACCAAAAAGGCTGTATAGGATAGAGAAGTGCAGATAAGTCCCAGCACAGAGAAGGGTGATGGTGGGTGGGTAACCTGGACTGCAACAGTGAATACACTCGAATGTCTACATTTATGGTAGGTACACAACTGTACTATGTTCATCGTGTTTCACTGTTGCAGTCATTACTCTTGGGTAGAATTCCAAAGCTGAGGATGGGTGGCTGGAGCTAAATAGGATTAGGAGAGGCTATGAGGCCCTGCAGAACTGCAGTGGCGAAGCCTGCTCTAGATTTAGAGTAGAGAGGCAAGTGGTAGTACTTTGTAAAGGTGTGCACTGAACTCCCAAGTTGCAGCCTCTAACATATCTTTGGTTGGTACTCCTCTGAGGAAGGCTGCTGAAGTGGCTGCTGCTCCGGTGGAATGAGGCCTAATGCCCTTAGGCACTGATTTGCCATGTTGAAAATAGCAGAAACGGATGCAATGGCCTATCCATTTAGAAATAGTCTGTTTTAAGATAGCCTTTCCTTGTGATCCTGCAGCATATGACACTAAAAGTTGCTCAGTCTTTCTGAAAGCTTTAGTTCTGTCCAAGTAGAAGCGCAACTGCCTGTGTATGTCCAAAGAATGCAGAATTTTCTCACCCTTGTTCTGTGGATTTGGGTAAAAGGTAGGCAAGTGAATGGTTTGGTTGAGGGCCACACTGGACACCACCTTAGGCATAAATGTAGGGTTTGTCCTCAGAGAAACCCTGTCTGGATGAAAAATGATGAAAGGTTCCACAGCCATGAGTGCTTTTAACTCCGAGACTTGCCTTGCAGAGGTTACTGCTAGGAGCAGAGCTGTTTTCCAGGATAAGAATTTTATATCTGCTGTTGATGCTGGCTCGAAAGGAGGCAGTGTGAGTTTTTCCAAAATATAACTGAGGTTCCAGGCCGGAATTGGTGCTCTCCTTGGAGGCCTAATGTTTTTGGCCCCTCTGAGGTACTGCCTTATTAAAGGATGAGAAAAGATAGGTGGTTCCATATTGTAATGTGCTGAAATGGCAACGGCATGAATCTTAATTGATGAGAAATAAAGGCCTTTATTCAGCATCTCAGTTAGGTATTGTAAAATCTGAGGAATATTTGGTACAGATGCGTCAATGCCTTTTTCCTGGTTCCAAGCGCAGAATCTCTTCCATTTTTCTGCATAAGATTTTCTGGTACTGGGCCTCCTGGCCTCCAAGATAACATCCATAACAGCTTTTGAAAGAGGAATGCTCTGAATGGCCACATTATCTGCCATGCTGCCAGATTTAAGGTCCTGAGTTGGCTGTGCAGGATCTGATTGTTTTGTTGGGTCAGCAAGTGAGATGTTTGAGGCAATATCCATGCTGGACCTTGGGACAAGCTCTTTAGGACTGGGTACCAGTGCTGGCGTGGCCAGTCTGGTGCAATCAGTATCATTTTTGGCTTCTCTTGTCTGACCTTTAGGAGTACTCTGGGAAGGAGAGGCAGTGGGGGAAAAGCATATACTGTTAGATTTTTCCAGCTGAATGATAGGGCGTCCACTTTCCATGCTTGCTTGTGATAAATCCTTGTGCAAAATCTCTGCAATTGACAGTTGTGAGGGGAGGCAAATAGATCTATGTCTGGGCATCCCCATGTCCTTATTATCATGCTGAAGACTTGTGGATCCAGTTTCCATTCGTGGGGACCCATGAGGTTTTTGCTTAGTTCGTCTGCCAGAGTATTTGTTTTTCCTGGCAGGAATTGTGCTTGCAGGTGAACTTGAAAAGCCAATGCTGTGTCCCATAAGGTCATTGCTTGTCTGCAGAGGGGGTAGGAATGTGTACCTCCCTGCTTGTTTATGTACCACATGACCGTAGTGTTGCCTGTCTTTATCAGTAACTGTCCTGGATGAAGCAGGTCCTTGAAAGCTGTCAGGGCATTTTGAACAGCCAGCATCTCTTTTTGATTGATGTGAAGATGCATCTGGTTTGCAGGCCATGTGCCCTGAATACATTTTCCTGCTATATGGGCCCCCCAGGCATAATCTGATGCATCCGTTGTCAGTGTCTGCCTGACTGTGGGTAAACTGAATGGCAGACCCTTGTTGTGGTGACAGGCTTCTGCCCAGCATCAAAACTCTTGTTGTAGGCAGGGAATGAGTGCAATTACTGTCTCCAAGCTGTCCAAACACTTTTCGGAGACCATTGTAGTTTCCTCATATGTAGTCTGGCATATGGAATTAGTAGAATGCAGGATGCCATGAAACCCAAGGCCTGCAGGATTTTCCTTGCAGATAAGTGTTTTTTTGTTGCCAATTACTTGAAGTAAGTAGTCAGTTGTTTTTGTTTGCCTGGCGTTAGATAAGCCATCTGGGCAGTTGTATTTAAGCTTGCACCCAGGAATATCATCTTGATCTTGAGAGGGCGGTAGTTTTGATTTCTTTTCGTTTACTGCGTACCCTAGGCCAATTAGTAATCTTTTTACAAATGCCAGATGCTTTAGAAGAGTGTCTTTGTTCTCTGCTTGAATTAGGCAATCGTCCAAGTAGGGATATATTTGAATTCCTTTTTGTCTGCAAAACGCAATAATGGTGCCAGGCATTTTGTGAAGACCCTGGGCGCAGTAGATAAGCCAAAGAGCAGTGCAGAGAATTGGTAATGCATTGAGCCAGCTATGAATCTGAGGTATCTTCTGCAAGACTGTCTGACTGGGACATGCAGGTATGCCTCTTTTAGGTCCAAAGTTACGAGCCAAGCCCTCTTGCCCAGCATGGGCAGTAGCTGCTGTAGAGTCAACATCTTGAATTTTGGAACTTCCAGAAACGTATTTAATATAGACAGGTCCAGAATTGGTCTCCAGGTTTTGTCCTTCCTGGGTACTAGGAAAAGTCTGGAGTAAAATCCTTGTCCCTGCTGTTGTTGTGGTACTTGCTGAATGGCCCTCATGTCCACGAGGGCTGTAATTTGCTTTTGTGCCTCTGCCCATTGACTGTGTGGCAGGTCTGGCATGCTCTTTGTCCTTGGTAGAGTGTGAAAATGGAACCTGTAGCCTTGGGACACTATGCTCAGGACCCATTTGTCTTGGGTAACCATTTGCCAATTTGATGAAAAAGGTGCTAGTTTTCCCCCTAAGGGGGCTGTCAAAAGAAAACTGCTTGGAACTGGCAGAGGAAAGTCATTGGGACTGTTTCCTGTAAGGTTGTGATTTGTCTTCTCCGCTTTTGGAGGTAGGAGCACCCCATTGTTTAGGCCTGTATGAGCCTTGGGGCTGAGATCTGCCTCTGGGGATGCCTGTATCAGCCTCTTTGTGGTCTGTCTGAAACTGGAAAGGACCAATTTTTAGAAGGCCAGTTCCTGCTAAACCTGGGAGGCTGTACCTGTAAGAAATCCTTGACTGTCTGCATGGATTTTGCTTTATCCTCCATTTTTTTCAACACGTCTTCTGCTTTAATACCAAACAAAGTATCATGCTGTAATGGTGCATCTAATAATTTTGCTTTAACATGATCAGGCAGATTCTGTTCCTTTAACCAAGCATGCCTTTTAATAACAGAACCTGTAACAGCGGCCCTGCAAGAGGCCTCCAGTGAATCATAACCACATTGCAAAGTATGCTTTCCCACTTGTTCAGTTGCATGCAATAAATCTTGCAATTCCTTGTTGTCTGAACATTCAGTATTTGTCAACATTTTCTGCTTAAGTAGTGACATTAAATATTGCTGATATTTAAGCATATGAAACTGACAATTTAAAGCCCTTACAGTCAGGGTGGCAGAAGTGTAAACTTTTTTCCCCCATCTGTCTAGAGCCCTAGAATCCCTATCAGAGGGGACAGGGTTTTTTGCAGTGGAAGCTTTAACCCCCTTGGGACCCTAAGATATAGTTTCTGGGTCAGCAGCGAGGTTTTTATATAGGAATTTATAAGAATCCGGGACCCTGTAGTACCTGTCTGGCTTAGCAGGTGCAGGGGGTAAAGAGTCAGGGGGCAGACCAGACTCTGAAAATACATCATCTACAATGTCTAGAACAGGTGGAAAAGCAAGGGGTCTGTGCTGAGGAAGAAGCAGAAAGTCTCTGAGCCTTTTCTTAGATTCAGAATATTCTTGGCTCTCCCAGTGGAAATGCTCCCTCATACTATGCAGTGTTTCCCCAAAAGAATAATCCTCAGGAGTAGAGGCTGAAGGAATGGATTCTTCAGCATCAGAATCCTCATAGGGAAGCATGGAGTAATCCTGTTCAGAAGAGGAATCAGAGGAAATAGATACCTGATCAGAAAAATCATACACTGTCTCTTGCCTAGGCCTCTTATCAGGAGGGGGATGGGAGCCCCTGATCAAAGTAATTAGGTCTTCGGCCGTTTTGAGCATCTGTTTTTTAGGCATGGAAGTCTGAGTAGGAGAATGCTGTACTTGTTTCTTTGTCTTTAGAGCTGCTTTAGTCTTTGTCTTTGAAGCTGAAGATGGCTTAATATATAGTTGTGTAAGTCTGAAGACACCCTCAGAAGCCGATGCCTACTCAGCGGCTCCGGACCCATCTGAGGGAGTGATTTCCGAGTGTCCAGTACCTTGAGTATCCAGAGGCCCAGTCGGTTCCACATGGGAGTCGGTAGCAGCCTGTGGCTCTGAGGTAGCGGGCGCCAGGGGCTGCGAAAGCACCTCACTGAGAGCCGGCGACGGGCCTAGTAGAGGCTTCGTCATCGGTTTTGGACCTCAGATGCCTATCCTTGTCCTTGCATTTTTTGTAAACTCTGGTTGTCGGCTGTTCAGACGGCATTATATAATTAAATCTTCGGCCAAAGTAATGAAATGCAAAATCGAACCGACGCTTGATAGCGCGTTGGTTAAATCTAGCACAAAACCGACAACTAGCAACGTTGTGATCAGGGCAGGGCCTAGCCAAGGAATACAGTAAAAGTGAAAATCCTTATGAGGTATTTGCTTCCCACAAGAAATACAATTGTTAACTTTTTCTGACATCGGTCTGGAGCAAGAAAAAAGTTTCCCCAACGGGATACTTAGCTTTAATGAAGACTTCGGTTCTGAAATTCGGATTTGAAAATCTTAGGAGTCGGCCGTCCGGCACTTGCGAACTGCTTTTGTTTCGGGCACCGCGCAGCAAGAAAGATTGAAGAAAATGGCATCGGCTGCATCTTTTATACCCCTGGAGCACTGACGTTAGGGAAGAGGCGACAGCAACCGACGCCGGACATAGACTTTGGAATTCTGGCCGACTGAGGGTAGCCTGCCAGCAGGATAACCCAAGAGTAATGACTGCAACAGTGAAACACGATGAACATCTCATTCAGACTTACCTTCTACTTCATCATTTTTTTTTTGCTAAGAAAAATGTTTTATTTTCTGTCAGAAATTTATGTTTGGAGATGGTTTTGGTCATTCTAGTGGTTGTCCCTAAAAGTTTTAGCTCAGAATCCTGGGTCATGGTTCTCTGAGGAGAACTCCTTGCAAATCTTGTGTAAAAAGAAAAAAAATACCATAAGTCTTGAAGCTAGTGGCTAGGAATTGAAGTTTGTGGGATTTTCATTTAACATCAAAACCTAATTTTCCTGTCAATTTGTCTGACTTATCTAAGCCCTGCTTATAACTTGTCAGACACCCTTTTTGGCTGACAGGCAGTCCGGGGGCCCCTATGAGGATTTCCTTATTTATTATAATTTTTTGTCAGAAAAAAAAGCAACATGTTTGGCAAATAGTGCTGACGGGGACTTGGGCTAGTGGGTTTAGTCATTGTCCCTAAATGTTTTTACCTTAAAGGTTAACTTATATTGTCAGAAAGTATGACCGACTCTACAAGGCTCGATAACCCACTTGTTAGACACCTTTTGCAATGACGGACACTCCAGGCTCCATGTTTGGAGTCCTTCATAAATTATTACTATTTTTGGAAAGAGGCATTACTTTTCTGTCAAAAGTGGAGGAATTTTTAATGGCTGCGGCTACTGTGTATGACAATTGTTACTTTTCAATTAGGATGCAAGACCAACTTTTCCAGACTATGCTATCCACTTTTTAGTCTGTTTTTGTATTTTCAGACTGCCGTTGCTCCCTGTGTGGATTCCATTGTAAACTATCACTTCTTGTGGGAAAAAAAGTGTTGCATCTCTGTCAAAACTGGTTGCTTGAGACTGGGGGCTAGTGTACTTGGTGGTTGTCATTAAATATTTTTACCTCGGATACTAAATGTTCAGTCTTCAAGGGTTCTCTATCCTCCTTAGTGTAACCTTCTGCAATTAGGACTTGGACCTGGGTCCCAGTAACTTGATTGCTCTGAACCTGATTTGCAAGAACAGCTAGCCAGATTCTGCAGTCTTTACTTTGGATCCCCCTCACCTCAACCAGTCATAAGTGACTCCACTGTGACCAGACTGTTGTTCCTCAGACCATTCATTACTTCTCTTGGTCCCTCTGGTGTGCTTCTTGGGAAGCCACTAAGGCCTGGGAGGCAGGCATGTCTTCTGCAGTGGTTTACGTGCCCTGTTAGGGTTAGGGAGAGCCACTCATGCTGGCTCAGGGGGAAAGGACTAGGGGCTGTTCCTTTTCTAAACCTCTGTGAGGAGCTTCTTTTCAGAGAAGGGACCATCCTTCAAGCCATTTTTGTCTCTGGGGGGTTTTCAGAAAAATGTATCACAAGGAGAACTGGATGATTTTTGACTATATTTAAAGCCTTTAGGAATTTAAGTCTGAACAAAAAGAAATTCCAAAATCCCATTACAGATATTGTGTTTTGTTACAGTGGGATTTTCTTCTACTCATAACTGTTCACTGTTCTACTGTGTGGACAGTCTTTGGGGTTGCTTTCTTTGCAGTCACCAATTTAACCAATAGTCAGCCACCTCCTCCCAGTAAGTCTGATTAATTATATTATAGCCCCAGAAACACAGATTCCATTTTTCTGCTGGCTCCCTTGGTCCATATGAGAAAGACTGACTACTGACGTTCCTTCTTTAGAGTCTAAGGAAGGTCAGCAATCAATCTTTTTCCACATTCCTTAGTATCAACTATGTGTCAAGATTGATTAACATTTTCAAATTATACTTATGATGCTGCTGATAATGTTTCTAGACCAGCTGTCACGAGTCAGTGTTGCAAAGACTTGCCTGGCTACATTATCATAATTTAGCAGAGAATAACAAAGCTTAAGATTTTGTCTGTTCACCAGGATTAAGAAGTGTATATCGGAAGCTTCCTCTGCTGAATTACTTAAAGTATCTTTGACAAAAGGAGAAGTGGATTCTGGGAGTTACCTATTTTTTTTCAATTTTTCTTGCAAAATATAAGCTTTTCTGACAGTTCATGTTCCTTTTTCAAGAAATGGTATGAGTGTTCTCTGCAAGGCAAACTAAATTTCAGAAGAATATAAGGCAGGTTCTAAGAAGGAACAATCATAAAATGAAGGACATCTAAGATAACAAACTGAATATATGTCCCCTCTTACTTCTCCCTTCCCACCCTGGCATTTCTGTAAAGCTGTCCTAAAGTCTAGGTCTTTAATTTCCTCTGTGGCACCAGATGGTGTTAGTTGATGGGGCACTGATAATCTTTTTAAATGGTCATAACTGTCAGTAGGATTTATTTATTTTTCCACAAATCTGTTTCCATACTGCCAAACCTTTCTGTTACCTCATATTCTAGATCATATGCTGACCAAGAGACATTTTGAACATGTTCCACCAGATCTAAGAGAAAGGGATTTTATTCAAGAATCTTTACCTGAAGCCAAAAGAATGAACATGAATATCTGTCCTAGGCCTTTCTTTTTCTAATCCTCTTCCTCAGTTTTCTATTAAATGTGTTTCTAAAAGATGTTTATCAGCTAATTCTAATCCTCAAAGATTTCAAATGCTTCAGTTTCTGCTTTGCCCTTAGGTGGGTCAATAGCTCCAGTAGGGTTTTCAAAGTACATGGCTCCACAGCCATTGCAGGTTTCAGGGTATCCATATCTTTTTTTGATTTTAGACAATTGCATTATTTTTGGTGTGTTTTTCTAGTTGTCAATAATCACTGGCTTAAAGAAATAAATTAATAAGCTTGTTTTTCTTAGACTGAGTTGTCAGGGGAATACAGGTAAATCTTTTCATCATTAAATCTCTCAGAAAAGTGTTCTCCAGATTTATTTTGAAACATCCTTCACAATTGCTTTTCTTCCTCAGCACAGAGTGAAATGTTACACAGAACGGTTTGAGATTTCATAATCAAAATCCAGCAGCTGCCAGGAATATCTCAAAAATTACAGGTTCCATGGCTTTTACTCACGATTCATGTAGTTCATCAAATCAGTTTGGAAACAACACCACACTTACCCTTTTTCACTTCAGTTTCTAGTCTTGGGGTTTAGGTAAAAAGGAATTATTCAAATGGGTAAAATCAGTTTTCTATCTCTCTACCCAGATCTCTCTTTTTTCATTCCAGCCCCTACTTAGGCTGTAACAATGCTTGCATCAGACTTGACTTGGGGAGATGTGCCCTGGGGGTTGAAGTCCAAGGCTTAGATAAGTAGCAAGACAAATTAAAACCACATATGCAATAAACAAAGGGTGTTTTTAATCATGTTCTCAAATTTCTGAATGATCTTTGGACTCTAGCCCCTCTGCCAGTAATAACAGACAGTATCACACTGATTTTGTACATTAACTTACAGGGGGAATCAGGTCCTACGCCCCTCCCCCCCTTTTCACAATAGCAGGCCACCTAGAGTCTAATGTTACCACCATTTATAGTGGCTATAACTAGACCAAATCCATGCCCCTTGCCTCTCATAACTCCACCTATCTCCTCCCCTGTCCCTGCATACTTTTCATCCATTTTCATGATGTCACTGGCACATCGTGGGAGGAGGAACATCCTCTTTTCCTGGTTTCTTTTGCAATCACATTGCTTTACTGATGCTTTTTTTAAAATAAAAACAGAGTGGAATTAGACATTTAAATTCCAATTTTTTTAAACAGAATACTAGAGTTTGCACAGTGTTTCTGGGCTAGTGGACACTCAGTTTGATTTCTGGCCAGTCCAGAAAAACAACTAATGGGTGTCAACCTTCTTAGAATCAGTCAATACATTATGGCAAACAAGCTGAACAGGACTTGTAGCGACCCTTACAAAGGGATTTCACCCAGAGGTCTTCCAGGAATTAATTAGTCGGGAGAACATGAAGTAGATCTGTTTGCCTCCAGCTGAAATAAACAAAACATCTGTTCCAGTATTCCATGCTCATTGGCCTGAAAGACAGCTGCCTTTTATATCCATGAATATAAATATGCTTGTAAGCTTTTCCACCATTTCCACTGACAACTGGGCTTCTAAATATATAGGTTCATAGGTAGGTACTAAGCTATCGGCCCAAGGGTCTAGGTAAGCCTAGCCAACAAGGTTCCCTGGCTTACACCACCCAAGAAAGTTAATTTCCTGTGCCCCTGTCGAGCAGAGCCACAGAAGTGATCCCCGGGGTGTATTTCCATTCCCATCCACTCATCAAGATTTTTCTTGAAGAGTGCTAATGAGGAACTTTGCTTGACATAGATGGGTAGCTTGTTCCAGAGTATAGAAAGTCTCTGGGACAAGAATCTATCCCTCCAGGATGTCCTGTTTATTGTGGTGACAATGTTTAGGTCCCTAGAGTATGTAGCTCGGAAGGATTGGGATTTTTTTTAGGTGCAGCATGTCCAACAGCTCTGGGTTTGACATAACTCTGTATATTAGGCAGAGATCACCTCTGATTAGGCGATATGCGACGGAGTAAAGCTGGAGATTTTTGAGACAGTCAGTGTACAGCATCTGTTTGAGGTCAGTAATCCTCTTTGAGAGGTACTTTGTGGCCTTTCCAGCTGCTGCAGATGTCTTGTGAGGTACATTCAAAAAGGGGCACTGTACTCTATACTGAGTCTAATGAGTGCCGAGTAGAGGGGAACAATGACCTCTTTTTTCCTGGATGAGAACCCTTTTGTGATGAAGTGTGCCACATAGAAAGATTTCCGGACTACTGTGGCGATGTGATTATCAAAGGAGAGACTACTGTCCACCTGTGTCCCAAGGTCTCTTATCACACATTTGGCATTAAGTAGACTGCCGTTTATGTGGTAGTTCATGAACACAGAGTTTTTACCAAAGGGGATGACAATGCACTTTTTGGCATTAAGCTTGAGGCCATGCCTCTGACACCAGGCATCTGTCTCAGTGAGGCCCTTCTGTAGGATGTCCACATCATTTGGGGACTCGACTGTGGCTCCAAGTTTGCAGTCATCTGCGAACTTTGTTAGCCAGAGACCTTCTGTGTTAGCCTGTACTTCAGATTAGTAGATACCAAACAGGAGAGGTCCCAGGACTGAACCATGTGGTACTCCACTTGTCACTGGTTTGAAGTCGGATTTGGAGTCTACAACTTTTACAGTGTGGATTCTGTCAGTGAGCCAATTGGCAACCCATCTTGTGATGTAAGGATTTATACATAGTTTAGTGAGTTTAGCTATAATTCCAAAATAGGGGATGGTGTCGAAAGCCTTGTTAGATGAACTTCCCAAGGATATGTGTGGTGACTCCCTTTTGGCCCAGGGAACAGTGATTCTCCCTTCTTTTGAAAATGGCCAAGTGAAATTACCACACGCATTCACACGAAATGGACTTAAACAAAACAGGGCTTGTTTGATAAACCCCATTCAATTTCTTTAAAGTGAATGTCTGTACAAAAGAACACTACTACCTTTTAAACACATTTTTCTGAGAATGTGCAGTAGGTTATTAAAGGAGGCATACAAATCTGCTAATAAAAAAAAAAATATGGGGAAGTGGTAAAGAATTTCTAGTCCTTGCCAAAGCAAGAAACATGATACTTTTTGAGCTTGGCCTCCTTGGTTCTGCAGTAGTTGTGTGAATTTGGCCTTACTCTTATCTTGGTTTGTTTTTAGGCTATACTTGCTCGTCTGCCATTAGAGTACCCCGTTTCTATGCTTCATCAAGTGAAACATTTCCTGAAAGGGGTTTTATGTATCTGTCTACCTAGTAATCAGCTGATTTCTTGGCATCTTAATTTGGAACTGGGAAAACTTGCACCATTTCCTTTTGAACCTGCTCATGGGGCTGACTGAAGCTCTTATCTTAGAAAACAGTAACTTTTTTCTCTCAAAAACTGGATAATTTGTGAACAGACCCTTCTTTTACGCTTAGGTTGTCTCAGTTAGATTGAGCCACTTTATTCACCTGTTTTCCTTTCAGAGCTTACAAAATAAGGGAGAATTGTATACACTGTGTATGTCCACAAGCAATGCAGACACAATGTTAATAGGACAAAAACCTTCAGGTTTGCTGATCAGCTGTTTATTTCCTCTTAAGGTGAGAAAAACGACCAATCAGTGTGAAAAATAGATAATTTCTAAAATGGTTGTCCTGTGACCATGCTTTTTGTTAGCTTCACCATAATAAGATAGTTCCAGGCAAAGTCAGGCCAACTCTTCTATCTAGGCCTTTGGCTATCTCAGTGGCTTTTTGAAAGGGAAGGACTGTAGAAGTATACTATAGACAGCAAATTGTTCATCTAGGCATACACAACCAAGTACTACCAAATGGAGTCTTTATCCAGATCAAAGAGAGGCTTTACAGCAAAGGCTACTGTAACAGTGACCTAATGATGTACATAGTACACATGTGTCGGCAAACTTACCCCAACAGTAACTGTTCGAATAGACCACTGTTGCAGTAGCTATTTCCCCCTCCTTCCCCCTTCTTTTTTCTTCAGCATGTAGAGTTACGTACATTTCTTTTTTTTTCAACCACATATGGCTCACGCCTCACTGTTCTGATGCAAGAAAGTTCTGAAGGTTTGGTGCCCTAACCACTAGTTTTATCCAGGTCTCCTTGAGAATCTAATAATGGTGTACTTGCTCCTTACCTTTCAAAACACCCTGTCTGTAACACTACCACTATTCAAACAAATTTAGTCTGAATGTGGGGTAGGGTTTTAGTGATCCAATTCTGCAATCATTTTCATTTTAGGTGTTTTGAGCTCTGTGATATACTGAATTTTAAAACTGTAGCATCCATGGTTTGAGTTTCAATGCAATTGCATTTCAGTAATTCAATATACAATCATATATGTGTGCATGTATATGAATCCTAAAATAGTGAACAAATATCGCAGTGAAAATGACCTGGGTTATCCTTACTGTTTTTTCCTTATCTCCTACTGTATGTGGCATTGGAATTAGTTTATACAGAGCAAGAGATGGTAAATCTCTACAGCGATTTCTCCTCTTAGCAAAATAAATGAGAGCGTGTTCACCACTTTACAACATTGCAAAACGCAGGGAAACACACACATACACGCACATACATACATAGACATATGGAAAGGTAAGAAAGATACAGATCTATATATACAATTAGACAGATAGTTATTGTTGGACTGGACAGCACTGGGTTTAGACTGAGGTGGGTGAAATCTTGACATGCCAGTTATTATAATTGCATTTTGTAGCTGTACAGTATAAAACTTATCTGGGTGTGGCAGATTTTGGTCATATCCAAGGCAGCAGTGTGCATTCATTTTATATGCTTAAGGTCAACTGCTCTTTGCAAATTATTTGGTGGTGAGCAGTACAGACTATGCTACAGTGAACTCTGACAAACATATATAAACTGCTACCAGAGGTGCATAATTTAAGGCTCATATCTCATACTCAAGCAGCAATGTGGAAATCAAACCTACCCCTGCCCATCACAATTGTGGTTACTGTATTAGTGTTTCTCTGTTTTGTAGTTAGGTCTGGCTGTCAGCTGAATATATTCAAAGAATAGGAAAATGTTTGACAATGCATCAAGAGAAGAGATAACATCCCCATCCCAGATATGTAATGCTTACAAAGCCCTTTTATGACATCTCTGCTTACATTAACAGACCAGCATTCCCACAGTTAAGCACAGGGGTTAAACTAATAAAGTGCTAATGATTTGGATCCTTTGGTTCTGGGTTTGGTTCCCTTACTCATCAATTGTATACTGCACAACACTCACCAAAACATCCATTAACGAAACCATTCTTTCCAGGTCATCCCTAAAAAATTATTAATGAGACCTAAATGCTTTACTGTTGAACAAAAAAAGGAAAAGTAGATTCTGTTTAACCCAGCATTCTGATAAGCTAGATAAACTACACTGCATTTTGTGACAAAAAGTGAGTATATCTTCCTAAAAAGCCTGCTTCCACTACAACAATAATACCTATCTTAAGCTTCTTCAGCCTTAAAAATCATTACAATCATCTTCATATCACTCAAAAGTCAAGAAAAACAATGTCGTAAGCAGTTATCATCAGGACAGTACAAGTAAAAGAAAGCACTCCTGAAAATACAATCCCCCCCACAAATGTAAAATTAACCTTATCAATGTAAAAGTACAGTTGTGTAAGTAAACTTACCAGAAAAGTAGATGTTTAAATGATCACTACAGTAGCCTAGGATATAGGGGCTATATCCTGCACAGGATACAACAGTTGACCAGATTCCAAAGCTTCAAGGCACCTTCCACATTCCCAAACCATTAAATCAGCACAAGCTGAACTGACAAAAAAAGATAGGTTTGGGTGCCAAACCTGCCAGAGCTTTCATTTAGACAGATAGAGGGAGGGAAGCTGAGCCCTGAAAGGGCAATGTTAGGAACAAAAAAAAAAAAAAAAGTCCACACCCTAGCATAAGCAACACACTAAAGAAAATGTGGATGTAGGGAGTGGTTACTGCAGCAGTGATCAATGAAACATCTACTGTTATGGTAAGTTTACTTACACAACTGAACTATAGTCTTCATTTTGATCACTGCTGCAGTAGCCTTAGCTATATGGGTGGATTACCCTAACTTACACATTTTGGGAAGTGGAAGGGGAGGTGTTCATGAAACCCTGGAGAATGGTTCTAACAAAACTCAATCTAGACCTAGAGAAGAAATCATGTGTGTGATTCCTTCAAAATGTTTGTGTAGAGGACCAAATTTGTGCTTCTAGAATACTATTAGAGGCCAACCTTTTCCAAAAAGCCATAGATGAAGCCAAGGCCCTAGCACAGTGGGTCTTGTCCCTGCTTGGAACAGTTTTGTCGTAGTGAGTATAACAAAAAATATAGCCTTAGACAACCATTATGGAAATATTCTGTACTGACAGGTTGTCTCTTAATCTTATCCTCACAAGAAATGAACAACAGATGCCAATATCTGAAAGAATTAGTCAAGATAGTACTTGAGTTGTTGGTGGACATCCAAAGTATGAAGTATACTTTCTCCCTTCATTTTTAGGATCAACAAAGAATGGGGGAATGGATAGTTTAGCTTAAAGAAACTCAGATTCCACTGTAGGCATAAAAGAAAGACTGATTCTGAAAGAAACCCAGTGTGTGTGTAAAATAAGATGGGATTGACTCACCATAAGAGCATGTAATTCAGATACTGCTTTTGCAAAGGTCAGAGTAACCAGTAAAACTGCCTTCCATGTTAAGAACTTCAAGTCAACCAGATTAGCTAGTTCAAATGGAGCAAGTGTTAGCTTTTCTAACACAAAATTAAGATCCCAAGAGGATCCATCAGTTTTTTTGGAGGCCTCTTAAGAAAAACCCCTTTCAAAAACATTTTGACATGAGAATCCCTCCCTGTTTGCTCCCCTTGGACTGAAAACAGTGGCTTTCCTCTACCCACTAAGGGGGACCCCAACAGCCAGAGGATGTGGCAAACTCCCAGTCCATTATGGCTGTATGTGCTACACTGGAAGGATCTGAGGTAAAAGATAAGTGGTCTGAGGTACAACAAATGGCCACAGCAGAGTCATCCACCACTGCTCGTCACTTTGGTGGCAAAGGCTGTTTGTTTAACTTTTTATTTTTGTGGTTGGAAGAAGGCCCAACTATGGGACTAACAGTTTGTTCCAAGTTCAAGATGGAAATGGTGCCTCTTTCCCGGGGAAAACATGCAGCAGAAGTTGGTAAAATTTTAGTCTTTAAAAGTCACTTTTTCATAAAAAAACACAGTAAAAAGTATTTTAAAACAGCCCCAAAAGGTAAAAAAAAAAAAAGACAGTTTCTCGCGTCTGGAGTGTTTCTCCACAGGCCTCCGCTGAAAACTGGCTTCATTCCAAGTTGGACTTTCCCGGTTAACAAATGTTAACTAAATAAATAAATGTTTTTCAAATACTTTAAACTTTTAAACTAACAAGAAAAAAAGAGCATTCTTGTTTAAAATTACAATACAGTCTCACAACAGTCAATTAAAACACAAACTCCTAGCTTTAAGATTAACTTTCATAAACAGAAAAGTGGTAACAAACAAACAATTTTTGAAATGGAAGTTTTTTTTTTCTTAAAGGGAACTTATCTGCCCAGCAAAGGAACAACAGAAGCAGATAGTCAATCCTTGAAAGTCTCAGAGGAGAGTAATTTTGGTGGCAGGAAAATTTGGAAGGGCTTGGTGCCCAAACCTTTCTTTTTAGTAAGCTCAGCTCGAGCTGACTAGTGGTTTGGGTGCATGGAAGGTTACCTGAAGCTCTGAAAGCCAGCCAGCTGTTATATCTTATGCATGATATAATTCATATAGCTTAGGCTCCTGCAACAGTGATCAATATGAAGAACAACACACCTTTATTAAGTCAGTACCTAATGTACCATGAGTAGTGATATAGCTATGTGCAAGTTAGCAATTTAGAAAAATGAAAATAGAACAGAGATTGCAAATGCAAAAAATGCTGTAGTCTGACAGACTTGATATCAGTATACAATATATAATATAAGCAGCCCAGACTATCAGACCATGTGGTGAAAACTGCCTGTGATTCAAAAGTAGCTTCATCAAAGCACCCACAAGACCAATACCACCCTGCAATCATTGCTACTTTAATAAATCAAACAAATGAAGGTCTGAAACACTGATATTGTGTTATGTGCTACCTGACATTACAGCATGTAATGCAAACATATCAACCAATGCCTCCTTAATGCAAAAGCAGAGTGATGAGATTCTCGGCTAAGAATAAAATATCTGTCGTGTGCAGCATAACGAATATTAATATCTACTATCTAATTTCATGAAGAGAGGATGAGTAAAGTGGAATAACCATACTTTGCTTGCTTAAGACTTGGCACAGAGTCCAGCTCTTTGTGCAGTGGCATTTGTCACTTAGAAGGCCGACAAATTATTTACATGGAGCACAGAGAGATTTGTTCCTTCACATTAATTGGCATATGTATGTTAAAATACATGGTGTGACATGGCTACCAAGACAAAAATGGTGACAATTCCAGAATGTGCTTTGAGAAGAAAAGATTCCATGAGGAAAATGGGTTGAGTATCACACTAGCATTCTTCTCTTGTAAAGTATGGATACAGTTTTAAGCTACAGTCAGTCTCTCACAAAGGGCCCATTTCCAAAAGACTTGCTCGCTGTGTAAGCGATTTACTCCAGTGTACAGTCTATGTATAAAGCAGGCTTATGTAGGAGTAAGTCACTTACACCAAGCGTAATTCTTTTGTAATCTGGCCTAAACAGTCAAGCTTCAAAGTAATGACTGCTTTTTATAAACTATATTATGGAAAACAATGAACATTCCTCCCTACCCCCGGGATGGACGAAACATTACTAGTACATGAACTGCTTTAGTTTGGTGGTGATATAAAAATACACATTTTCTGTATGGCACAGATAGTATTAGTGATCAGGATGGCTTTGTTTACAATAATAAGACTGCTCTCTATAACGCTTATGTCCTAGAATAAGTTCTGCTGCCCTTCATTAATGTTAGGGCAGAAACATGTTATGATACTCATACTGTCTTGTTGCCAGACAACTAGCTGATACATTAAACGAAATGCAGTCTTATATTCCCAAAGACTTTGGTTGTCCAGTTTTTAATGAAGTTCTCCAAAATATGTACACGAGAGGTATTTGTTTTTTGCATCAGTGTACTGAGCTTATAATAATTTTATGTCTGATCATGTGGTTTTACATTTTGCTCTCTCCTTTACCAGAAAAGTACAGTTTTGTACCCACCATAAATGTAGATGTCCGATAGGTATGCATCTGCAGTCCTTACATATGGGTTGTCCTGCCTCAGGCAGCCCTTCGGTCGGCCGGATTCCAAAGTCTGGGTCCGGCATCGGCTGATGTCGCCCTCTCCCCGACGTCATAGCGCCTGGGGTATAAAAGCGTCAGCCGATGCCATCTTCCTCAGTTTTTCTTGCCCCAGATGCCAGGTGCCCTCTAAGGAAGGCTAAATTTGGAGAGATGCAAAAAATTTCAAGCATGCACAGTAATATAAAACAAATACACCATAATAGATAACCCCAGCTAATAAGAGGGATAAGTACCCAGGAAATACCAGAGAGGGGAAGGAGGGAGGGTAAACCTGACTGCAGATGCATACCTATCGGACATCTACATTTATGGTAGGTACAAAACTGTACTATGTCCTTCAAGGATGCATCTGCAGTCCTTACATATGGGTAGAATACCATAGCCAAGATGGGGGTGGTAGGATCTAAGAAAGGGATGGTGTAGCTAAAATGCCCTGCAGGACTGCCGTAGCAAATCCTGCTCTGGATCTGGAATATAAGGGTAAGTTGTAATGCTTGGAAAATGTATGCATGGAGCTCCATGTAGCAGCTTCTAAAATGTCCTTGGTAGCCACCCCTCTTAAGAAATCTGTGGAGGTGGCTGTGGCTCTGGTGGAATGAGGTCTAATGTTAGCTGGCACAGTTTTGCCATGAAAAGAGTAACAGAATCGAATGCAATTCCCTATCCATTTTGAAATTGTCTGTTTGGAAATTGCTTTTCCTTGTACACTAGCAGCATATGCTACAAATACTGGTCAGTTTTTCTGTAAGTCTTAGTTCTGTCCAAGTAGTAGCGCAACTGTCTGTGAATGTCCAGGGTGTGCAGAAGTTTCTCCCCTTTGTTTTGTGGATTTGGAAAGAAGGTAGGCAGGTGAATAGCTTGGTTCAGTGAGACCCTGGATACCACCTTTGGCATGAATGAAGGATTGGTTCTCAGTGAGACTCTGTCCTGATGAAAAATAAGAAATGGTTGTACTGCCATGAGGGCCTGCAACTCAGATACTCTTCTTGCTGAGGTTATGGCCAGGAGGAAGGCAGTCTTCCAAGACAGGAACTGTAGTTCTGCAGATGCTGCTGGTTCAAAGGGAGGTAGAGTTAATTTTTCCAACATGAAGTTAAGGTCCCATGTAGGCACTGGTGGTTTCTTTGGAGGATTGATGTTTTTAATTCCCCTTAGAAACTGCCTTAGGAGAGGATGAGATTGTATTCTGCTGAAATTGCTGAAGCATGGATTTTTATGGAAGAGTAAGAAAGGCCATTGTGGAGCATTTCTGCCAAGTATTCCAGGATATGTGCCAAGTTCATCACTGTCACATCTAGGCCCTTTGTGGTGCTCCAAGTGCAAAATCTTTTCCATTTTGCTGAATATGCCTCTCTTGTGGAAGGTCGGCAAGCTTCCATGATGATGTCCTTCACCGTCTTGGATAGCTTATCCTGGTGAGGAGTCAAGGTATTCTCCAGGCTGCCAGCTGCAAGGTTTTCAGGCTGGAGTGCAGAGTTTTGTAATTGTGTTGTGTCAGAAGAAGTGGCCATTGTGGTAGAGGCCACGGTTTCGTGCGTGACATGCTCCTTAACAGTGGGTACCAGTGCTGTCTGGGCCAGTCCAGAGCTATCAGAATCACTTTGGGCTGCTCTGTCCTGATCTTCAGTAAGACCTTGGTCATTAATGGAAGAGGTGGGAATGCATATACTGTTAGAGTATTCCAGCTGAAAGAGAGGGCGTCCACTTTCCATGCTTGTGGGTGGTATGTCCTTGAGCAGAATTTCTTCAGCTGATGGTTGTGATGGGAGGCAAAAAGATCTATGTCCGGCCTCCCCCATGATTGTGTTATCTGATGGAAGATGTCTGGGTGCAGCATCCATTCGTGTGGATCCATGATATTTCTGCTTAGGATGTCCGCCAGTATATTGTCTTTTCCTGGCACAAACTGGGATTGCAGCTCTATATTGATTTTTAGAGAAAGTTCCCAAAGTTTCATTGCCAGCCTGCAAAGAGGGTAGGAATGGGTACCTCCTTGCTTGTTTATGTACCACATAACTGTGGTATTGTCTGTCCTTATTAGCAGGTGTCCTTGATGCAGAAAATGTTTGAAGGCCTCGATTGCATGTATCACCGCCAGCATTTCCTTTTGGTTTATGTGCATGCGCAATTCTTTCTGTGACCATAGTCCTTGAATGCATCTGCCCTCCATGTGTGCTCCTCATCCATGGTCTGAAGCGTCCGTTGTAATGGTTTGGCTGATTATTGGTTTGCTGAAGGGCAGACCCCTGTTTGACTGGCTTGCTTGAGCCCACCACAGAAATTCCTTTTGAAGGCATGGAATGAGTCGTATCAAAGCTTCTAAGCTGTGACTGTGCTGACACCATAAATTCCTTAGGTACCATTGTAGTTTCCTCATATGTAGCCTTGCTTGTGGAATCAGAAGAATGCAAGATGCCATGTAACCCAAGGCCTGCAGGATTTTCCTTGCAGTCAGCTGAGTTTGTTTTGTCAGATTTTCGAAATAATCCGGTAGTTGTCTGTTTTTCTTCCGTGAGAAAAGCCATTTGGGTGGTTGTATCTAGTTTCGCACCCAGAAAAATTATCCTTTGGGATGGAACAAGACTTGATTTGTGAATGTTGACTGTATATCCCAAAGCCTGAAGTAGGCGGATGGCATAATTCAAGTGTTTTACCAAAGTTTGTTGGCCGTCCGCTTGTATAAGGCAGTCGTCCAGATATGGGTATATTTGAATCCCCTGAAGTCTGCAGTGTGCAATTACTGATGCCAGGCATTTCGTGAATACTCTGGGCACAGTAGATAAGCCAAAGGGCAATGCTGAGAATTGATAATGCTCTGAACCTGCAAGAAATCTGAGGTGTCTTCTGCAACTTTGTCTGATAGGGACATGCAGGTATGCCTCCTTGAGGTCTAGAGTAACCAGCCAAGACCCCTTGCCCAGCATGGGAAGGAGTTGCTGTAGGGTCAGCATTTTGAATTTTGGCACAATGAGATAAGTATTCAGTGCGGACAAGTCGAGAATAGGCCTCCATTGTTTTTCTTTTCTTGGGACAAGGAAAAGTCTGGAATAAAATCCTTGGCCTTGTTCTGTGAGAGGAACCTTTTCTATAGCTTTCATTTGCAAAAGGTTGGAAATTTGTTTTAAAGCCTCTGCCCTTTGATTCGGTGGCAGGTTTGGCATGCCTTTTCTTTTTGGTAATGTATGAAAATGGAACCTGTATCCTTTGTCTATTATTTGCAGTGTCCATTTGTCCCTTGTAATACTGTGCCAGTTTTTTGAGAATAAAGATAGCTTTCCGCCCAAAGGTGTTTCCAATTGAGCCCTGGTTGGCGGGGTCAAGGTAAAGTCATTGAGTCTGTCCTTGTGCAGCGGTTGTAGGTCCTGCACTACCTCTCTGGTTAGGAGGCTGCCATTGACGTCCTCTGTAGGAGCCTCTAGCTTGCCCTCTACCTCTGGCACGCCTGTTCTTGCCTCTTTGAAATCTCTCTGTGTCTGGAAAGGACCAATTCTTAGAGGGCCAATTTCTGCTGAATCTTGGTGGTTGGACCTGGAGAAAATCTTTGACTGTTTGTACAGATTTAGCCTTTTCCTCAAATTTCTTTAAGACCTCCTGAGCAGTGGAGCCAAATAACTTTTGCTTTTCCAGTGGCGCATCCAGAAGCTTTGCTTTAACATGATCTGGCAGAGTTTGTTCCTTCAGCCAAGCATGCCTACGTATGACTGCACCTGTCAGTGCTGACCTACATGAAGCTTCCAATGCATCATAACCACACTGCAAGAAATGGTTACTAACCTGTTGGGAGTTATGTACCAGATCCTGAAGGGACTTGCGATCTAGGGGTTCAGGTGAAGACAGTTTTTTATGCAATTCATCTAACAAATACTCTTGGTACTGTATCATATGGAATTGACAATTTAATGCCCTCCTAGAAAGAGTGGAAGAAGTATACACTTTTTTACCCCATCTCTCTAAAGCCCTAGACTCCCTTTCAGAGGGGAGTGGATTTTTAGTAGTGGCAGATGCAACCCCTTTAGGGCCCTGGGAAATAGTTTCAGGGTCAGCAGAGTGGGCCTTGTAAAGGAAATGATGTGAGTCCGGGACCCTGTAGTACCGATCGGGTTTGACAGGAGCCGGAGGAAGGGAGTCAGGGGTAATGCTAGACTCAGAGTACACATCATCAATGACATTCAAAACAGGAGGAATAGCCAAAGGTCTATGCTGAGGTAAATGCAAAAAAGTCCTTAATCTCTTCCTGGAACCAGAGGATTCCTGGCCCTGCCATTTGAAATGCTCTCTCATGGAGTGAAGGGTCTCCCCAAAGGACAGCTCTTCAGGAGGGGAGGCAGGGGGAATAGATTCCTCTGCATCAGAATCCTCGTAGGCCGTAAAGGCCTCCTCCTGGTAGTCTGAAAGAGCAGAGCCATCTGAGGCCTCATCAGAGGACTGGGGATCAGTGGGCTCAACCCTGGGCCTTTTGTCTAGAGGAGGTTGAGAGCCCCTGTCTGGATGTGGCTGAGAGCCCCTAATTAAGGAAATAAGGTCCTCAGCTAAACTTAAAATCTGTGAACCTGTAGTGGATCCCTGAGGAATAGCCTTGGGAGGCAGAGATTTTGGCTGTTTAGCAGCTTTAGCCCTAGTGAATGCCTTTATGGACATGGATGCAGGAGGCCTGGCTGCTCCACGTGCTGGCGTAGTATTGTCTAAGGAAATGGTGTCGGATATTTCCGGAACACCGGTTTCTGAGGGAAATTCTATAACCGACTCAGAAGAGGCCTCCGGGGCCGAGGTTGTCGGTTGTGCGGTTTCGACGGTCGGAAGTAGCAAGGACTCGGTTTCAGCCGAGACCGAGACACTCGCGGTAGGCCTAGGCGTGGTTTCAGCCGAAACCATGGTCCGCGTGTGTCGGTCCTTGTCCTTCCGTTTTTTGGTTAAATGAGAAGTCGGAGTCTTCGACGGCATATTGTAACAGTAACTAGCCCCAAAAAAATTCCTCTGCAAACTCCGCCCGACGCCTAAGAGTGCGTCGGTTGAAGGAGGCACAGGCTATACAGGCCGAGACATCATGGTCTGGGCCTAGGCAGGGGAGGCAGTAAGAATGGAAATCCTTATGAGGTATTTGTTTCCCACAAGTTAAGCAATTATTAACTTTAAGCGTTTGATCTGACATCGGCTGAGGCAAGAAAGAGTCCCCAATGGGGTACTTAGCTTTTGAAGTCTTCGGTAGCTGAAGTTACAGGAGCTGGCCAACCGGCACTTGCGAACTGCTTCTGCTTTGGGCACCACGCGGCAAGAAAGACTGAGGAAGATGGCGTCGGCTGACGCTTTTATACCCCAGGCGCTATGACGTCGGGGAGAGGGCGACATCAGCCGACGCCAGACCCAGACTTTGGAATCCGGCTGACCGAAGGGCTGCCTGAGGCAGGACAACCCATATGTAAGGACTGCAGATGCATCCTTGAAGGACATTTGCTATCTAATGAAATAATTTCATGATTCGGCTCATATCTTCTCATCTTTCATTCCAAGACATGTTACCTGAACAAGGGATAAAATACGGTTACAGATACAGAGGGTTTAGGCATGCTATCAAAGAAGACCATTAGTAGGAAATTGCTGTGATAGGTGGTAGCGAAGTCAGTGCTTGAAGCCAGGTTTGAAGAACACTTGGCCATCTATCCTTAAGTAATGATTCAATGCCTGCTTTACCCTACTGTCATGGTTCCAAGCCATGAAGGTAAGGTTTATTTATCTGCCGACACATGGAAGCCTACAATAGGCTGGGAGACATCCTCCACAGAAAGGCTGGTGGCATAAATTCAAGATCCTACACCAGGAATAAGTTTAGGCGGTGTAATGTATGATGGGTGAGAATTCCATAGGAGTCCATGGGATAAGAGTACTTCATAAGAGAATAAGGTCAAAATAACTTTATAGATCATCAAGAAAAACTCCCTGTATGGCTAAAAAGTTTAAGGAAAAACAAACAGTTATGGTCAGTAAGGACAGAGCACACCACCCTAAGAAGATGGGGAATATGCAGCACATCAGAAAACGTTAAAAGTTGGAAGGGAGTAGGAACGATGACAGTATGTTAGCAGCTTAATGAGCTGCATAATCAACACAGAACATACAGGTGATGAAGAGCAGGGCTAGAAAGGGAATAAAAGGGAACACAAACAAGGCAGCAGGGACAAAACATGCACATCACTGTCAGTACACAACTTCACAATGGCAATCAAACAGTACGACATGTCACCGAATACACCTAACGAGGGGAATATAAACTAAAGCATCATGTAAAAAGATTGAGGACAAGGTCCCAGAACAGAATCCAGGCAGAGAATTCTGGCAGGAAATTTAACTACAACTACAATAATACAAGTCCCATAACCACCAAACCATTCAGAAACAAGGCATCAGCCACTCACTTGTGTTTACAGACCTCTTCTAATGACCATATTCAAACAGGCCTACAGTAAATATATATACATAACTTGCCCCCTTGCCTTCGCTTTCTACCACTGTCTCTGTTTAATTCAGGTTTAACCCTTTCTTCACTGTTACTATCACTACTTACCACCTTAAAGCCTAATCAGTAGCCATCCACTCTCTGTTTCACAACATACTATGCTGATTGTTACAGTAAGAGCTTTTCTTCAACTCAAGAAACTCCTTTGTAGGAGTCACAACTCCCTTCTTACTATTCTATAGCCTCTACACAACTCAACGAAACTATGGATTTGACTATCCAACTATTGTTGCTTGTAAACATATATGTATCATAACAATGTTTATACTACTACTGTTCTGCAACCCCTGTATTTTACTACTGCAATTCTGTCTTGCAATTGTGTCAACAAATCATGAGTACTATATTATTTAGTACTGTTTTTATAACCTGGGCTGAGCCAATCTGTAATTGATCTTCTGAAATAATCAAGAAAAATTAAGTAAATAAATAAAAAGTAACAGTGATAGTACGAGGAGTCTGTCACTCCAGGCTTTATTACCACAGCAGTGAAATGCAGCTGAAAACAGGAGCAGTCATTAATGCTTATGAATAATAGCAGAAATAGCAAGGACGTGCGTCCCTACAGTTAACTGAAAGATCTGGAAAAGTCAGGGAATCACAGTTTAAGAACAAGAATGTGAGTAGGGTTGCCACCTTTTCAAATGCCCAAAGTGGGACATTTTTGGTACAAACATCAGATTTTGCAGGTTGAAACTTACCCACGGCCAGTACAAAGGACATAACTTCATTTTTTGCCTAAATAAAAGCTTATTCTTGTAGCATTTTAGTTGCTTATTCTGTTTCTTATAACATTTAGGTGTTTCATATACAGAATAAATGTTTTATGCAACTATTACATAAAATATAGAAAATAATCTTGTCCTAAAATCTCAGGACGTTTGCTATTTTTACAAATTTTTTGCAGGACACAACTGCCCAAAGAGGGACTGTCCCTCGCAAAGTGGGACAGGTGGTAACCCTAAATGTGAGCCACCTGGTGAACACTGACATTTAGAATCCTGATAAATTGTCCAAATTGAACTATTTGCACAATGTCAATACGAGTAGATGGGAATCTATTGCATCACTACTGTAGCAATGTGTAATATCTACAGCTCATTGCTAGATGGTAAATACAACTGTGGGGCATAAAGCTTAACAGGATTGCAGATTAGTTGTAAAAAAGCATGAAAAGCCACTGGCAATAAATGCAACCCAACCACAGGAGTATCAGGTAATGTGATACTTAACAGAAACCAATCATTGGTTGGTTTTGTTCTGCTGAGTCATAAGCAGCATAATAATAGGTTCAACAGTGAACATGTGCCTCCCTGTTAATAATGCAAAACAATGCAATGGGAAGGAAACAGAAAGGAGCAGTCACAAGGCAAAAATGCTTCGCAGCTCCATGAGATAGTTATTGTTTTAAAGTGCAAGTCTACCCATTTTGGCTACAGGAATCTTTCTGCAAATTCAAGACTGATGAGTAAATAGCATGTGGTCATGAAAAAGAATGCAGTCCCACACAGCATCACTGTTTAACAGGTAACCCAAAATCATCCAAACAGCACACAGTGGCCACATAGGAAATCAGCATTACAGAATACAATTTGTGAAGATGGTCCACAAATAAAAAGATAGTAGGCATTCATCAGGCCCAGGTTATGGATGAAACAGGGGCTTACTTGATGCAGTCTACCTGCCTGGGTAATAGAAGGGTAAATAAATAATACACTGGTGCTGCGGTAGCATTGTCGCCTCACAGTAAGACGCTGTCCGGTTCGATTCTCAGCTAGAGAGTCTTCTGCGTGGAGACATGCGTGAATGGGCGTACCTTCGTTGAAGGTTGTCTGGCAGGGCTGGTAACTCGGCACATAAAAATCAACTACCAATCATTAGTATCCCTCACTGCTCCTGACTTATACAGTCATCTAATTATCCTTTAAGCCTTCCCCCGATTAGTTGAGCTCTACCACCTGCTTACTGATTTCTTTTTTTTATAAAACGTTATCTCATGCCCCATTATCATAACTCCCTTCCACTCCCCTTCCCCCATGATTTACTTTAATCTCATTAAATGTTTACTTTTCACTTAACTCACCTTATCTTTCTGATTGCTCAGACATCCTCCATTCACTCAGACTACTTGACATTCCAAAACCAGTTAACACCATTGGCTGTCACAATGCTGTTAATTACAAATTATGAAATTAAAGTTCTTACTTCTCCATTATTATGGTTACTGACATGCAGCATAATACCCTACTCACCTCACTGTTGCCACTTTCTCTGGCTACTTACATTACAATATTTGGAAAATGTCTGTGCTTCCATTGTGACCATTCAGCCTCCAGCCCCTACTAGCTCATTCATTCTTGTGATCTCTTATGTCCTGGAAGGTGAGAGGCATAGACCAACTAGGCATCCGCCTAGGGAACTGCTGTAGCAGGGGCACTTTTCCAGTATTTATTTGGTGTAGGTAGACCAGGATGGGGTCACCAGATGGTGTGGTAGGGGGCACCGTGGAACCTTTTAGCCTAGGGCACCAGTTGACTTACGGCCACTCCTGGTGAGAGGCAGGATCCTGGTCATCATGCAGGAGGTGTTAACAGAGTGTTGGTGCTCTTAACACCCTTTTCCATGCCTGGACAACACGATGCAATGATTGGAGTAGTCATTGCATCTTGTTGTCCAAGCATGGAAGAGGGTGCTAAGCTACTGTGAGCATACTTGTCTGTTTATTTTTATTTATCTAAGTGAGTAATCCCACTGGAGAAAAATGTCTCTCTTCAGGGGCAACATGTGAGCACTGTTTGGTTAAGTGGCTTGCTCAGAATCACACAGTAAACAAACGGAGTTAGAAGTACTCAAACTTGCACCCTTAACTGCAGGGAGTATCTCATTAACAGCTCAGAGCCCTTATCCTCTGCACTAATTTGTAGAGAGCGCTCCACACTCACAATGTTCAGGCAAACACTGTGCATCCTTGATGGGCTTGCTCACTCTAGAAGTCCTTATTTCAGAAACTGCACTTTCAGTCCTTCTAACAGATGGTGGTCCTATGGTAGAACAACACTAGCCTCTCCATACCTAAAATGGATTAGCCAGTCTTGGCTGCTCACTTACATCCCCTCCCTGGCTGAGAATATCAACAGTGTGGAGACACTAGTTAAACCAGACATATCCAGAGCCAAAACCTGTGCCTCATGGAGCTGGCCTCCCTACCTGAAAGACAGATTGAAGCATAACCATAGTGATGACTGTATTACATCTTTGACAAGCAAGTCACAAATCGCCTCTGCTCTTTATTGTCTCAGGCTGAACATGTATTGGTACACATACCTTTGCAACAACTGATTTTGTATACATGTACTTGAAGCTTGACAAACTACATGCATGTTAAAAAAGCAAGACATCAGAGCACTGGAAGAGCAGTCAATAAGCCTTATGGCAATCAATGCTTCACAGACAAAGTTGAAGTCTATAAAACCCTGCAATTTGATTCTGATAGTACATGAATGTAAACTGATATTGTGAAAAATGAAAAATCACTTAGTTATAAAGTTGCTGAGAGGAAGTCTGAGATCAAACAAGAGCACCTTTTTCAAAATAAGTTAAATGGAAAGGGTGGAACATAAGAGGCAGTATGACTTAGTGGGCTACAGCAACATGCAGCAAAAGAAACTTCAGCCGGTTAGCTGAAGTTTGTCTCTTATCATCTCTGCCTGCATACTGTATGTCTCTGAGTAAGTAATTTAAACAAATTTATGATCCCTGGTCAGTCTTGAAATTATGTACTTGGGTCCAGTGCAACTTAACTGGTGTAGTAAACAACGGTAGAGGAGGGTAAACCAGTTTCAGATGACATAATTCCAAAGTGTTTCAAAACATAGGAATGCAAATCATTTCATCATAGACAGTTATCTCTCTCAGATTGGGAACAAATTCAGTTAGAGTAACTTTAAATCACTTGTAGCAGCACATGTACAAGAATGCTATTAAGGACAGAATATACCTATAAGTATATTTGGTTTCATATGTTGCACACAGTTTCTCTTTACATTAAGGTAAACATCCTTGATCATACTCTTAAGTGCATTTATTTCAATAAGAAACAGATAGGGTTGTTAAATACAGACTCTATTTGTTACCTGTTTCAACAGTCTCAACAAATCTTCAAGTACTCCATTACAACTCTATTTAAGCCAATGTTCAACAATACAGTTAGGGATGCTACTTATTATAGGTTTGTAATCTGTTACTAGGTAAATTTAGTGAAGCATCCACAGCATGTAAACATGCAGCCATTACACAAGACACACAGAATACACAAGGCTCATGTAGTGTCAACCAGGCAATCCAGGCAACAAAAGTCAAACCAGTAATGCTAATAAAAATGCCAGTCAGTGAAATAATAGCCAAATAAATATATTTTTGAAATCAAAGTAAAAACAGCATAACAAGATTGAGCGCTTTTGTCCCTCTAAGCATGGGACTTCATCAGAACAGATAAGTTCAATCAATAAAACCATTATATAGTTTATTTAAACAGTCATATAATGTAATTAAGAATTGAAGAATTTGTCTCTACAACCTTCCTAGCTGCTCGATGAGCATAGTTAAGTGTAAACCCTTATAAATCACTAATTTCAATGTACTATGAAACAATAAATGCAATAAAAAATTAATATTTTTTTTAAAAAATGTTTTTACAATAATATCTTACTCTTATAAGTCAACTGCTCTTATTTTCATAATAGGTGTTATTGAAATATGTTCATTCAACCTTGGTCTGAAGACCGCGTTTAATCCAAGTTGTCAAATTAACTTTCTTTTCTTAATTTCAGTTTCCCATGCACCTCCTCTTGAACACCTAGGAACAATTTCCAGTACACCAAATAAAAACTTTGTAAAAGGAGGACAAATAAGTGCATGTTTATACAAGGAATTATTGATGTTACCCTTGGCAATTGCATGTGTATATTCGTAAATCTTTTTCCAAAATTGCCTTTCGGTTTTCCCTATATAAACATTATTGCATCCAATACACATAGCTAGATACACTAGCAGTTATAAAGACATGCATCTGGAGCATTTCTCCCCAGGGCTCCACTGAAAATTGGCTTAGTTCCAAGTCGGACTTTCCCAGTTAACAAATGTTAAATAAATAAAAAATAAACAAACTTTGGTAGCCCAATTCCCATCACATAGCTCAGTGTCAAAAGGTGGTGATACCAAATAATTTTCTGACTGCTCTAAAATAAAACTGCACTGGTTGCATGCACCACATTGCCTAGTGCCCTTCTTATTATTATTAGAAAAATTAATTCTGGGATGTTCCATTAAATTCTTTAAGTTCCTACCAGTTTTAAACACAAATTTGGGGGCTTTACCCAACATCGTAAAGATCTCTGTGTCTTCCCTAAACACACTCCAGTTTTTAAATATGATGTTCTTAATTTCTTTAGAGTAAGCACCAAATGGAATCACTATTGAACTGGAAAAGACATTTAAACTATTTGAGTTATTCCATGAAAAGGATGTATTTTCCAAAACATCCATCCCAAGCAAAGGTTTATATTTGGTACCAAATTCATTAAATATTTCTTCAGTTATTTTGTACAGAAAATTTAATGGGTACCCCCTTTCCTGAAACATCTGAATCAATGTGTTTACCTCCGACTTAAAGTTCATGACATCAGAACACATTTAACCCATTAAACTGTGAATAAATAAGTTAAGATGTTAACCAGAATGAAGAATACAGGAAACTGTTATAACCAACTTTACATATATATATATATATATATATATATATATATATATATATATATATATATATATATATATATATAACTTTGAAATCCACTGATAGACAGTAAATATTTTTGCATAGCATGACACTAGCTTACCTCCTCTTAAAAGTCAAGTCTTTCAGTTAGTGAATAACGTGTCTGTGATTAGTAGAAAGGACATTTTAAGTAAAAACCCGAAACAATTCTGGAACTCCATTAACTCTCTTCTCAACCCAGGCACAAAAAACAATCCTTATCCTGATACCACCAATTCTGATACTGAAATTGCCACTCCCTTCAACTCCTTCACCAGTTCCATAGCTCAACTTTCTAAACTTACTAATTCCTTCCCAAACAACCCATCCACACAGTTTACTCACCCTTTTTCAGTCCCTAAACCTAACTCTCTCCCCACTTTTGAACTTAAACCAGTCTCAACCTATTATATAAAAAAGTTGCTCACCAAACTAAAACCATGCTCTTATGCCCCAGATAACATTCCATCCAAATTCTTACAAACTGCTGCAGACGGAATGGCCCTCCCCATTAGCATCCTAATTAACAGATCCACACAGGAATCTTATGTCCCCAAGATGTGGTGTGCTGCCTTCATACATCCCCTACATAAAGGCGGCAAAAATAATAACACCTCAAACTTCTGCCCCATAGCCATCCTATCCCCAATATCAAAAATTATGGAAAAATGCATTCACTCCCAGCTAATGCCCTACCTCACCAAAAACCACCTCATCGCACATACACAACATGGCTTCCGTCCTGGCCACAACACTATAACTGCTCTTCTCTCCTTCCTAGATATAGTCAATCATGCCCGTGACTCTGGTAACATAGTTTCTACAATTCTTCAAGATCTCTCCAAGCCCTTCGACACTATCTCCCATACTCATCTCCTCAGCAACCTAGCTAACCTCAACCTCCCTTCACAGTACCCTATCCTGGTTCTCTAGTTGCCTAACCGACACAGCCCAAGCTGTAAAATGGAAGAAAGGCACCTCAAACTTCCTTCCTACTCCTACAGGAGTTCCCCAAGGTTCCATTCTTGGCCCCATGCTATTTAATATCTTTGTTAACAATTTATATTCTGCTATCCCAAATACTAAAATTGTACAATATGACGATGACTCCACAATAATCTGCTGTGCCCCTAACCCCCCTTAACTCCAATCCCTCACTCAAACCGCCTTCTCCACCATTGAGAATTGGATGCTTCAAAACCACCTATCTCTAAACGCTAACAAATCTAAAATACTACTCTTCCTCCCCTCTAAATCCACTGCCTTGGGCAAAGGCTCCTTCAAAATTAGAAGCCAAAACAATTCAACTTTAGAAATTGTTCCCTAAGCCAAACTACTCGGGGTTACCATAGATGAAGACCTCAAATTTGACACCCATATACAACTAAATATAAAAAAAAAAAAACATCAAAAACTTGGTCTGCTAAATAGAAATATCCACTATCTTTCCTATTCTACTAGACAGATCCTCGCAATGACCTATCTTCTTCCCTCACTTATGTATGGTGCCCCCCTACTTACTAACTTATCCACCTCTACCACCACCAAAATGAAAAGTTGCTATAACAAAATTTCTAAATTCGCCATTAATGCCAAACATTCCTCCCATCATTGTTCCACCCTCCACTCACTGAACTGGCTAGAACTTCCCAACCTTCTAGACTACCACCAACTTACCACTGCCCACAGGCTTCTACTCAACCCTTCTAAATGTCCAGCATTATGCAATATTCTACAGCCTTATACCCCTAGCAGGCCACTCAGATCTGCTCAGCAAAACCTCATCACCGTCTACAAACCAAAACGTCCTGCAGGACGGCACCTCTTGTCCTTTTCCCTAGCCAAAAAATGGAATTCTCTCCCTTCCTTCTTAAGAACCACCAATAACTTCAACAACTTCAAAACTCAACTCCATTCCTACTTGCTCCATAACAGGAAGTGCAACTGCACTCTCCAAACCTAACCTACAACCCTCCTACCTATGTAACACTCGTATGTCTTTTAAGACTCACTTGCTACACTACAATTTACCTCATGATGTCACTGATTTAGTATTTCATTGTAAATGTATCCTCAAATTTGTATCCTTAATTATTAATTTTGTATCTGTATGTTTTACTGTAACAGTTGCTTTATGATTTTAACTCAAAATAGTCTCTTTGCTGTTCTGTTCTCTTTGCTGTTCTGTTGTCTTTGTATGTGGAGCTTTTTTCCCCGGGCCTCCACTGAAAATGGGCTTTTGAGCCCAGTGGACCTCCCCAGTCATCAAACTGAAATAAATAAATAATAAATAAATAAGTGTTTTTTTTTGTTTGGGCAAGAAATTCAGAGGGCGACATGGACTGTTTCTTATAATCAAAGTGGATGATCATATTGTGTTGGAAATGGCATTATACAGATACCATTTTGGAAAACTATGTTATATTTTATTTGCTTATTTATTTGTCTATCTGTCTTTGTTGACTGGAAATGTCTAAATGGGTAGAGCCCCTTTTCAGCAGAGGCCAGAGGAGAAAAGCTCCACCACAGTACATTTATATTAACAAGCGAATTTCAGACAGCTCTCAGAAAAACAGCAGTTACATTTCTCATCAAACAAACATAATTACAGGACAGCTAAATAAAGTATTTACATCAACAATTATAAGTCCATACAGTTGTTCCAGCTGTAAAATCTTCCAGCAGTAAATGGATTGATACTGCAGAAGAAAAACATTATCGTAAAATGCTCATCGTTCTTTCATTTCTGTAAAGAAAGGTTTGCAATGAGTTCAAAATACATAATGAAGTTACTTATAAAAATTATGTATGAAGTTATATTTTAGTATTGTGCATGTTTGTAAAGAGTTCAACAGATATACTGAAGTAAGTTATACAATTAAGTAGGAGGAGCCGGAATATATTAGTATTGTATAGGAGGATACTGGTAACAGCATATGACTGAGAGAGTAGGGTATATTATTAGTTCTATCTAGTTTGCCTGTTCCAAACTGTTGTATCTAGAAGGTTTATAATTTGGGTATACAGCAGATGCACACAAGGGGTAGAGTGGTGCCTGGGGGTAGTTAGAAGAACAACAAGATGAGAAGTCTTGTTTCATGGGGGTGAAAAAGGATGCATTAGTTCAAATGCAGGAGGGAAAGTTGTTAGGGATGTAATGATTCAAGCAGAGGGCGGCAAAAAATTTGTGATAAGCAATAAGACGTTTGTGCTGTACATATTACAGTTGAATTACCTGCATATTGTGATATATTTGCTTGGTATAAGGCAGTGTGAAGCTCGTTTATAAGAATAAAAAGAAAGGGTTCTGTATAGATCCCTGAGGGGCACCCAAGATAATTGGAAGAGAGGAAGACAGGTCCTATTGCCATTCGACTGCTTGTTGCCTTCCAGATAAATAACTATAGAAGAGAGTTCAGCAAGTAAATGCTGGTGTGATAGAGTGTTGAAAACTTTGGATAAGTCTAGAAATATAGCCGATACTCAGTTACCATCATTCTGATGCTGGTTTATAGTGTTGGTGAAGTGAAGGAGGGTGGTGGTTGTGCTGTGTTGGGGTTTGAAACAATGCTGCGTTTCAGATAGCAAAGACATTATTTGAATTTAGGTGATGTAGAAGCTGAGCATGAAAACATTTTGCAAGTACTTTTGACAGTTGGAGAGGATTGCACTGGACCTGTGTACCACCTTTTTTGTAAAGGTATGATGATGGATTTTTTCCAGATGGAGGGAATATATATTTTTAGATATAGATTTATTTATCAACACAGAGACTGGAAAAGCAATTTCATCTGCAGCCATTTTATGTAGTCTGAGGGGAGTTGGTCAGCTAGGGTGGTTGGGTTTAGCTTATGAAGTTTTTTAATGGTGAAGGTAGGCACTTTGCTGAAGTCAAATACCTGAGGATATTTAGCACAGGCTGCTGGCACTGAGAGAGTAGTGAAAGTATTAATGATTTTGAAGGAAATATAGCCTGTATAAAATATATGTTAAACTGTGTGGGAATTGAATCAGTACTACTGTTGGATGTGGGGGTGAGGGTGGTAATTTGGCCTGGATGTAGAAGTTTGTTTATGGATGTCCAGAAATGTTTTGGATTATTCTGATGTTCATTTTAAAGGATGCTACAATATGCTTGCTTATCATGTTTTATTTGGTATTTTGTCCTATTCCTTAGTTGTCTGAAAAGTTGAAATGTATTTTATGTTCTATTTTTGGGCCACTCTTTAAAGGCTTCGTCAAGCTGTAGCATAAATTTCTAAGCTTCTTTTGTTAGCCATGGTGCAGGATTGGGTTTGACTTTTTTAGTGCATACTAAGGCAAGGCTATTGAGAACTTTTAGGAATATCTCATAGAATTGTGTGACAGCACAGTCTGAGGGCATAGATTTTAGTATTTTCCAGTTACAATTTCTTAAGGATTTGAAAATAAGTGTGTTTGTCATATGTTTTTTGAATTAGAAACTTGGTTGAAAATTATATGTTTATCTTGGATATTGCATTTCCAAGAGGGTTGATGGTCACTTAGACTGTCTGACAGGCTACTGGCTGCCCTAAATTTGTTTGGTCTGTTAGTAAGAACCCATTCTATGGTTGACTGCCTACCAGTACTTTTGTGGACTATTAACTGTGTACAGCCTGTGATGCCCCTGTTCTGGGCCAGTAATCAAGGAGCCTCAATCCTCACCATGGACATCAGTCATGAACGTTCACTTGGAACAAAAATGGATACACCCAGTATTTTCAGATGGAGCTCTCTGCACCAAGCACAATTTACCTTAAAAGCACACAGGGAACACACTCCAGTCTTGAGCCTGGGTTTCCTCTCTCTCTCCCTCCAGGCCCCAAATAAGACTCCAGACTGACCAGAGCTGTACAGTTGAGTCATCAGCCAAGTTTTACAAGTGCTCTGTGTCCCTGCTCCAAGTAGCTCTCATGCACATATGCACCCACTCACACACACACACACACACACACACACACACACACACACACACACACACACACACACACGGGAAAGGCTGGCACAGATTTACCCGTTATTACCCCTCTGCCCACACTATAAGGTAGATACTGCCACTAGAACACTCCAAAGCCAGGTACTCTAAGGCTCATACCAGGATACCCAAACAAACTGAGTAAAATTAATACTAATACAGATGGTAGCGTTTGACAATGCAGCAAGGCTTTCAGAATAGGCCACAGTAACACCGAATAAATATAAGTACTCTCAAAGGTTAAAATATTCTCTAAAACACCAGCCACAATGAATAGTTTAAGTATATTTAATAATAAAAAATAAAAGACCATGAAAATACTAAATATCTATTTACAACAAAGACCAGAGTTTCACTCACAGGAAGTATTAAAAATAACACAGATGGATAGATTCACATAGATACAGAAAACAGTACTTAACTAATCTCACTATATTTTCCTGACTGATCTAAAGAATTACTATTCCCTGGTTACTTTCTAAAGCAAGGCAAGACGAAGTGGGTGAATGATCTTTCTTTGGCATTTCAAAAACAGGCTCTCCAGAGACTTTTGTCTCATCTAGTATTAAAACATCATTCCAATGCTGGATTACAAAATGACAAGACATACATCCAGTCATCTGACTTCTGGTTCCCACACTACTCCCTTTTACTAGAACCTGAACCAGAATCTAGCACGTGTCATAATACACACACATAGAGCATTGCTAATATGTGTTATAGCATCTGGAAGCTATAAAACCATTTAAAAAAATTCCACCCTTCCAGGTTAGCGATTAGTTCACCCATAAGGACAATACAGTAGGATTCTTAGACATGGTTTGCAAAGACATTTTGTCTCTGGCTGCAATCAGAACTGTAAGCTACAATCTTTATGGCCTAAACCAGGAAATTTAATTTCAGACTATTTTTCAAAGTTAAAGAAACTACTGTCAGGAACCACTCAAACAGAATAAGGCAAAGAACTTGATTAATTTATTAAAGTTCTTTGTTATATTTTATTTGATTGGGTCCTGCCAATGGTTTCTTTAATTGTTGCTTCTGTGGTTTTATTTTTCAAAGTTAACTGGTCTGAGATTAACCTTTTCTCTCCCAGTATACTCTATTACAATATATTCATTTCAACGGTTACAATACCATCTGACATACAGGTGCATTTCATTTCTGAACAGCAGGACCCACTATTGGTACATTTTAAATATGAATAGCTTTCAAATACATTTTCAACACAAGTATCTGTGCAAATCAAATCTGATACATAAATGACAAATAATTCTTTACAAATCTCCAGCCAGCTATGCTGGCATATTCTACATATCCACTTCCCTACTTCTCCTGGTATAGCTGGCACTACCTGACATTATCAAATGTCTTCTCCCTTTGAAGACTCAAGCCAGTTTCTCAAGTGACCCTGGAGAAATGTGGCTTGAGGAATATGAGCCTGTCTGGGATCACATTAACCCATACCTTGTCTTGAGATCCCATCTGCATTGGCATTGCTGACCTCACTATAGTGCTGGACCTTCATATCATATGCCTGCAATCCTAGGCTCCACCTTAATAAATTGGAATTTTGCTAGCTGGCTTGATGTAGCCATATTAAGGGACTATGGTCTGTAACTACAGTGAATTTCCTTTCATACAGACAGGGATGAACTTTCTGCAGTGCCCATACTATTGCTAGACATTCCTTTCCTACTGCTGCACAACATTCCTCCCTAGGTTGGAGACTACAGCTGAGATATACAACTGGGTGCTCTTCTCCCTCTGAGGAAACCTGGCTGAGTACAGCCCCCACCCCCCCATGGCTCAAAGCATCCCCCTGCACAACAAGTTCTTTGTTGTAATCTGGACTGGCTAACACAGGGGGTCCTCCCAATGTCCCTTTAAGATTTTGGAATGCCTGCTTGTATGCTGAGGTCCACACTACCTAATCTGGCTTGTTTTCCTTGTCAGGTCTGTGAGGGGAACACTGTACTATGAATGGGAATTAACTTTCTATAGTTCCCTGCTGTCCCCAAGAATGCCCTCACCTGCGTTTTGGTAACAGGGTAGGCCATGCCTGAATGGCTTCCACTTTGGTAAGTTCTGGCCTGATCTTACCTCTTCCCACTCTATGTCCCAGGTAGGAGACTTCTGCCATACCCACCTGACAGTTACTGCACTTAATGGTCAACCCTGCCCTTTGCAGATTGCCAAGGACTTCCCTGACATGCTGAAAGTGCTCATGCCAGGAATGGCTATAGATGGCAATATCATCCAAGTAAGCAAGGGCATAATCTCCTGCTCCTGCTAGTATATGATCTACACGCCTCTAGAATGTCGCTGGGACATTTTTCATCCCAAAGGGCATTTTTGTGAACTTGTATAATCAGAAAGGAGTCACAAAGGCTGACCTCTCTCTAGCGGTGGAATCAAGGGCATCTGCCAGTAGCCCTTGGTCAGATCAGTAGTGGTCAGATACTGCCACACCTAGCTGCTATAAGGCTTCATCTGTCCTAGGCATGGGGTAAGGATCTGACTGTGTGACTAATTTTCTATAGTCCAAACAGAACCTGGTGCTGCCATCTTTCTTTGGTAAAAGCACCACTAGGGAAGGCACAGGGACTGCTGGACTTCTGGATTACCCCCATTTCCAACATGTCCTGTATCTCCTCCCTCAGAGTCTGTCTGACCATCTCAGGCACCCTGTAAGGGGCCTGCTTGATAGGCTTTTGGGATCCTGTATCCATACTGGGCTGCAACAGGTGGATGCACCTAGGTTTCCCAGTAAACATTCCCCCAAACTCCTGTAACACTGCTAGGATTTCACGAATTTGGGTATGGGATAGCCACTGGGACATTGCTACCCCTTCCACTGAGCTGTCAGTCTGAGCCTTACTGAGGAGATCAGTCACCAGATCCCCCTCCCTGTCATGGTAAGGCTTCATCATGTTAACATGGTACAATCTGTGACCTTGCCTCCTGCCTAACAAATGTACCATGTAGTTAAATCACTGACCTTCCTTAGTACTTCGAAGGGTCTCTCCCAAGATGCATGCAGCTTACTGTGTCTGACAGGAATGAGAACCATGACCTGCTGTCCCACAACATACTCTTGGGCTTAAGCATTCTTGTCATACCAGACCTTTTTTCTGCTGTTGGATTCCCAGGTTCTCCTGGGCCAAGCCCATGAACTCCCTAAGCCTTGTCCTGAGGTTTAGGACATATGCCACAACAGACTCCCTGTGGCATTCAAACTCACCCTCCCACTCATCACGAATCAAATCTAAAGGCTTCCGCACCTTATGCCTATACAACAACTCAAAGGGTGAAAAACTTGTGGATTCCTGTGGTACCTCTCTGTATTCAAACAGCAGATGGGGAAAATATTTGTCCCACTGTCTTTTAAACTGGTCTGCAAATGCCTATAGCGTGGTCTTTAGTAGAGTTTAACATCTCCACAAGACCATTGGTCTGGGGGTGGTCTTTAGGTGTTTCACTCCACAGCGCTCCCACAGATAAGCCAGCAGGTCTGACATGAAACTGGTACTCTGCTAGTTAGTATTTTTCTTGGGAAACCTACCCTGCTGAAAATCTCTAACAAAGCATTTACCATTTTCTCTGCCTTGGTGGAGGACAGAGCCACTGCCTCAGGGTATCTAGTAGCATAATCTACTACCACCAGGATATATTTCTTCCCTGTGGTACTCAGAGGCCCCACAGTATCCATAGCTAAGCTCTGAAATGGCTCTTCAATCATAGATAAAGGCATCAAAGGAGCTCCGACCTTGTCTCTACCTTGCCTACTTTTTTGCACTATTCACAGATCCTGCAGTACTCTGTTACATCCCTTGCAATCTCAGGCCAATAAAAGTTCTCCATAATACGTCTCTTGGTATGCTTTATGCCCATATGACCTGCAAAAGGAATGTCATGGGCTATGGCTAGAAATGCCACATGGTAGGCTCCAGGCATTACCAACTGCTGTATTACCTCACCCTCTAGCCCTCCTTCAGGGGTCTACTCTCTATACAGTAACCCTTTGTTCCAGTATACAGACTCCCCTTTTCTTGAGAATCAGATGCCTCCCTAGCTACTTACCTCAAGCCTCTTAGTGTAGCTTCCCAGAGCTGAGCCTGTATCAACTCTACCTTTGTGATCCTTCCAAGCTCCCCTTCCACAGGATGTCTGGTATTCTCTGACAGCGGTGCATCACTGTCAGCCTGGGTACTACCACTCACGTCTGCCCTTCCAGTCACTCTGTCCAAGGGAACATCAGTACCTAGCAGCAGCTGTGGCTTACCCTCAGGGTTAATGTTACAGGGAAGCTCCCTCCTTGAAATTGCCACCTCAACAGCCACCGCGGCTTCAGGTGTGGGGTCTGTCTGGGTCTCCCCAAGGCTACCAGCCCCACACATCTGTCTCCAAGCCTGTGTGTAACTGCATGCACACAAGTTACTGCATTATCAAAATCATTCCCTACCAAAATATCTGCAGGGATATCCTCAAACACACCTACTTGCTTGCTTCCTTTTCCACCCTCGCAGTCAAGGTGAAGTCTAGTCAAAGGTATTTGGAATGGGGTGCCTCCTAAAGCTCTGACTGGAGTGGACAGCCCAATCAAGTACTGCTTCTCTTTAACCATTGCAGGCTTTACAATGGTTATGTCAGAGGCTGACTCTCTCTGTTAGCAGTGGCCTGTTTCCCATGTTCTAAGATACGATATAAACTCCTGTGAAAGTCTGGTACCCCTTTTATCTCCAGACAACTTACCACTGGCATACTGTTATTCCCACTTGTTGGCTCCCCCACCTTGCTTCCGTGGACATCTGTATGCTACATGGCCCCACTGGTTACATTTAAAACATCTAACCCTTGATCCTAGCATGTATCTGAACTAGTGGCTTCCCCTGTTACTGGTGGACTCTGCTGGGGTGGTTTATGGCCCATCATGGGTTCCCTTATATCCATGTGCAGCACTGGGTATCCTCTTCTTGTGTAGTCATGCCCTGCTTGCTAAGTGAAGATTTTTTTCTCCAGGTAATCTGCAGAGTTACACTCCCAGTCTGCCAACTAGATTCTCATGGCCTCACACAAAGTGCTAAGGGCTTGTTCCCTCATGAAAAGGTCTGCCAGCCTTTCAAAAGTGGTGACCTGACACACACTCACCCACCTATGAAAATAAGTGCTTACATTTATCAATATAATCACATACACTTTCATCTGCCCTGTGCTAACAAAATTTTTTTTCTGTAAGCTTCAGTTGTTATCTTAAAATATTCCAATAAACATTGTTTAACTTTTATCATTGTTTAAACAATCAGGAGAAGACAATTTAGAAATAGCAGTTACAGCTTTACCATGGAGTAAGGAGGCCAGGAACCTTACCTAGAGCCCTTGGTCAACATTATATTGTTTACATACTCTTTCCAATATATGAATGAAACTATCAAAATTATCACCCTCTCTAAACTGTGGAAGAAATTAACTGGCCTTTGTTGCTTCTGGGGTTTGGTTATTCCCTTCCCCATTACCTCCATGACCCTGATGAAGAGTCAGCATCTCCCTCTCATGTTGACGCTGCTTCTCATTTTCTTCAGCCTCCAAACGCCGCAGTCTCTCATTTTCTTCAGCCTCCAAACACTGCACTCTCTCTGCTGATTCTAATTCCAAATGTTTAGCCTCTAGTTCAAGGCTGTAACTCCAAATGGATTTTTAAGTCCTCTGAGGAAAAGGTGAACTGTCCTGCGTCTGAGGCCTGCACATCCCCATCACCAGACTGGTTGTCATCCCGGTTGCTGGTCCATGCTGCAGTTGTAATTACGGCTCAAATAATTTCCTCTTTAGTCCGGTTGGCATGCACCTGTCCTTTGGCTTCACACACCCTGGTTAACTAGTTCTTTGTCAGCTTGACTTAATCCTCTGCTGACATCTTTACCTGCTTTCCCCTGACTAAACTAAGAAAAATAAATAAAACTGTTATGAAAATGAAACTCTGTATGTTTACCTTGTGTCTGCTGAGAGCACACACACACACACACACACACACACACACACACACACACACACACACACACACACACACACACACACACACCCATCTTCAGTGACAACTGCCTAGACGCTACAGAAGTTCAATTAATATCCCACCACTGCCACAGATACGTGATGTCCCTCCTCTGGTCCAGTCTCTTTGGGGCCTAGAAAGAGACAGAAAGAGGGAAACCCAGCCGCAGGATTGAGTGTGTTCCCTGTGTGCTCTTAAGGGAAATTTTGCTTGGTACAGTGAGCTGCATCTGGAAGCACTGAGTGTATCTATCTTTGTTCCAAGTGAACGTCTCTCACAGGTGTCTATGGTGAGGATTTCACTCCTTGATCACTGGCCCAGAGTAGGGATGTCACACTGCCATGGAATTAAATGGGGTGTTGTTATTAGTAATCTACCAGTCTACACTTATATCTCCTATTAAAGTTTCATGTTGTATATGGTAGGATAACCTCTTTAAGATATTTTCACAGTGGTAATGTTGTTACCGTCACATTGGTAATGTTACCTGGTGGGATATATATGGCTGCTAGACAAGGTGTCTTCCTATTACTGATGTTGAGATGTCATACAAGGAGTTCCACATTATTGCACTGTGGTATCTCTTGCTCATATGCTATTATTATATTTAGGGAATTCTTTTAGGTGTTAGCTATGCCATCTGCCTGCTTATTTTTCCTGACAAGCCTAATTCTACTGATACCAGGAGGGGACATTTCATTGTCATTTAATGTCTTTTTTCAGTCATGTTTCCATAGTCATTATTAAGTTTTGGGAATATGTGGCAATACAAGCATGTGTGTCTTAGATTTTATTGCTTACACTTCCAAGGAAGAGAAGGCTAGAATTTGTGGATGCGAGAAAAAGGAATGGCTCATTTAGTACTGTACTGTTAGTGTGGGATTTTTGCTGTTGTGGGAGCCAGGGTTATGGTGAATGTCTCCACTGATATTTTGGGTCAAAATTTTATGAAGGGAAATATTTAGCCAAATGCATTTATGTTTTATTTTTATTGGATTTTGTATGGTAACATACTTAGATTTTTTCATTTACAAATATCTTAAATCTAAGAATCTTTGCTGTTGCAGTGTGGGTGTCATAACTCTCAACTGTACACATTTTCATAGAATGTACAGATATTTGCCCCATATTTTTGGTCTGTTTTTCATAAAATTGTGGCTTTCTGGCAAGTCTGTTGCAAATCATTAAAGTCTGAAGTTAAGAAAAATGACATTTGAGTTTCAGACTTCATACCCTTCAGAAAACTCATGCCAATGTAAAACCTGTTATTCTATCAACTTTCTAAGTTTGTATGAGCAATATTTAAAAATTGTCCCTATTTTGGGGCCTTTGTCCCACTTTTATTTATGGCTTTGTCCATATTTCTTGCTCTAAGAGGTTGAGAGATATGGTGAGTGTTGTGGTGATTGATGAGACTTGGTAACTGTTGGTGCAGCTGGCACAGGTTTGGTGCAGCTGGCACAGGTTTGTAGGGTATTAATTACATTTACGTGGGAGGTACAGCAGTTGGTAAAGACTGGAAATATGCTGAGAAGGCAAACTAATAGGGTTTGAATCAGAGGCATTTTTTTATAATATGTAAGTTAGTTAGCACAGCATTCCCTATTTAATTTTATATAAATAAACTCCCTACATTTTTATGTCTAGAAAATCCATAAAAAATGCCCTCCTCCCTCAGCTAGAATCATCACCATCACCACCTCCTTTTTTCCATTTTCTACATGGGGATGGGGTGTCGTGTCACTTGTCACCATCTAGACAAAAACAATGAGCACTATAAAGTACAGTTTTGTACCTACCATAAATGTAGATGTTCAAGTGGTAATATAGCTGCAGTCATAACAGATGGGTTTTCCTGCCGTCAGGCGGGTCCTCGGTCGGCCGAATTCCAAAGTCTAGGTCCGGCGTCAGTTGTCGTCGCTTCCTCCCTGACGTCAGTGCAACAGGGGTATAAAAGATCCAGCCGACGCCATTTTCTTCAGTTTTTCTTGCCACAGATGTCAGGTGCCCCCAGAAGGAAGGCAATACATAAATGTATGCACTAATGCAATGCAATATAATCAAAAAACAGTAGTTGCAAGCAAATACACCATAAAAGAATACCCCAATCAGGTTGTATGAGGAGGTGTTAGCCGTTAGGCCTGTCCCAAGAGGGGAAGGAGGGAGGGAAACCTGGACTGCAGCTGTATTAGCACTCGAACATCTACATTTATGGTAGGTACAAAACTGTACTATGTTCATCGTGCATACAGCTGCAGTCATAACAGATAGGTAGAATCCCAAAGCTAAAAAAGGGGTGGTAGGCACTAGGTGGAACTAGGAGGAGCTAGGATGCCCTGCAAGACTGCAGTGGCAAAGCCTGCTCTAGATTTGGAGTATAATGGTAGGTGATAGTGCTTGGAGAAGGTATGTACAGAACTTCAAGTGGCTGCTTTCAAAATATCTTTGGCAGGAACCCCCCTGAGGAAAGCTGCAGAGGTAGCTGTGGCCCTTGTGGAGTGAGATCTGATGCCAGCAGGTACAGTTTTACCATGAAAAGAGTAACAAAAGCGTATGCAGTGGGCTATCCACTTTGAGATTGTCTGTTTGGAAATAGGCTTCCCTTGAGCTCCTGCAGCATAGGACACAAAGAGTTGCTCTGATTTTCTGAAAGGCTTTGTTCTGTGCAAATAGTAACACAGCTGTCTGTGAATGTCCAAGGAATGTAGTAGTCTCTCCCCTTTGTTTTGAGGATTAGGATAAAAGGTAGGTAAGTGGATAGCCTGATTCAAGGCTACCCTGGATACTACCTTTGGCATAAAGGACGGATTGGTTCGTAAGGAAACTCTGTCCTGATGGAAAATGATGAAAGGCTGCACAGCCATGAGGGCTTGTAGTTCCGAAACCCTGCGAGCTGAGGTGATTGCCAGGAGGAAGGCTGTTTTTCAGGACAAATATTGCAGTTCTGTTGAAGCAGCTGGCTCAAAAGGAGGCAAGGTCAGTTTTTCTAGAATGAAATTGAGGTCCCAAGCAGGTACTGGTTGTTTCCTTGGGGGTTTTATATTCTTAGCCCCTCTGAGGGAGTGAGAGAATAAAGGAGGATCAGTGTTGTATTCTGCAGAAATGGCTGAGGCATGGATTTTGATGGAGGAGAATGAAAGTCCACTGCTAAGCATCTCAGCTAGATACTGTAATATTTGAGGTAAATTCAGTTTTCCAGGATTCTGACCCTTTTTCTCATTCCAGGAACAAAACCGTTTCTATTTTGCAGAGTAGGCTTTTCTAGTAGAAGGCCTTCTGGCCTCCAAAATGACATCCTGTACCTCCTTGGAGAGTAGAGCCTATTGTGAATTTAAGGAATCTTCCATTCGGCTAGATTGAGTGTCTTCAGCTGACTGTGAAGAGTTTTGAAGTTGTGCTGAGTCAGTAGAAGAGGCATTAGAGGCAGGATCCATGGTGGGGAATGCGTCAGGCTTTTCAGGAGTGGGTACTAGTGTTGTCTTGGCCAGTCTGGAGCAATGAGAATCATCTTTAGTCTGTCTGCTCTGGTTTTTAATAGAACTTTGGGCAGCAGAGGGAGAGATGGAAATGCATAAACTGTCATTGTTGTCCAACTGAAAGAGAGTGAGTCCACTTTCCAGGCCTGTGGATGAAAGGTCCTTGTGCAGAATTTTGCCAATTGGTGATTTCTGTGGGAGGCAAAGAGATCTATGTCTGGCCTTCCCCATGCTTGAATTATCTTTGTGAAAACTTGAGGATGCAACTTCCATTCGTGTGGATCTGTCATATTTCTGCTTAGGTTGTCTGCCAGCATGTTTTCCTTGCCTGGCAGGTACTGTGCTTGAAGTTCGATTTGTAATTCCAGAGCCATGTTCCAAAGAGACATGGCTTGCCTGCATAGGGGGTATGAATGGGTACCTCCCTGTTTGTTTATGTACCACATTACTGTGGTGTTGTCCGTCCTTATCAATAGCTGGCCTGGATGCAGTGGGTCTTTGAAAGCTATAATAGCATTTATTACTGCTAGCATTTCCTTTTGACTGATGTGTAGGTGCTTTTCTTTTTGGGACCATTTACCCTGAATGCACCGATCTGTCATGTGCGCTCCCCAGGCATAGTCAGAGGCGTCTGTTGTGATGGCTTGATTTGCTTGAGGCTTGCAGAATGGGAGACCTGTGTTTCCTTGGCATGCTTGAGCCCACCACAGAAATTCCTTTTGAAGAAATGGAATTAGTGGTATTATTGTTTCCAAACTGTGGCTGTGTTGAGACCATAGGTTTTTTAGGTACCATTGAAGTTTCCTCATATGCAGCTTTGCACATGGGATTAGTAGAATGCAAGATGCCATGAATCCCACAGCCTGCAGGATTTTCCTTGCAGTCAGCCTGGTGAAAGTTGCCAGTTTTCTGAAGTATTGAGTTAGTTGCCCTTATTTATCTGGCGTGAGGTAGGTCATCTGGGTGTTTGTATCCAAGCTGGCACCCAGGAAAATCATTGTTTGAGAGGGTATTAGCCTTGATTTCTTTTTGTTGACTGTGTATCCCAGAGAATTCAACAACATTATTACAAATGCCAGATGTTTCAGAAGTATGTGCTTGCTGTCCGCTTGGATCAGGCAGTCGTCCACATATGGGTATATTTGTATCCCTTGAAGTCTGCAGTAGGCGATTTCTGATGCCAGGCATTTCGTGAACACTCTGGGCACAGTAGATAAGCCAAAGGGCAATGCAGAGAATTGATAATGGATTGAACCTGCAAGAAATCTGAGGTATCTTCTGCAATCTTGTCTGATTGGGACATGCAGGTATGCCTCCTTGAGGTCCAGTGTTACCAGCCAAGACTCCTTGCCCAGCATGGGAAGAAGTTGCTGTAATGTGAGCATCTTGAATTTTGGCACGAGTAAAAATGTGTTTAGGATAGATAGGTCCAAAATAGGTCTCCAATCTTTTCCCTTCCTTGGTACCAGGAATAGTCTGGAATAAAAACCTTGACCCTGTTCTTGTACAGGTACCTCTTGAATAGCTTTCATGTCCATGAGATCTGAAATTTTTTTTTTGTGCCTCTGCCCTTTGATTGTGTGGCAGGTTTGGCATGCCTCTCATTTTTGGAAGGGTGTGAAAGTGGAATCTGTAGCCTCTGTCTATAATGTCCAAGATCCATTTGTCTTTTGTGACAATATGCCAATTTTTTGAAAATAATGCCAGTTTTCCGCCTAAAGGTGCTGCCATTTGAGCCTTGCTTGGCATGCGAAGGGGAAAGTCATTGGTTCTGCTTTCTGAATGGCTGTGAACTATCCTCACCACTTCTTTGTGTGGGTGCTTGCCATTGTCTGCCTCTAAACGATCCTTGAGATTGCCCTCTGCCCCTCGGGCGCCTGTATCTACCTCTTTGGGGTCTGTCCGTGGCTGGAAAGGACCAATTTTTGGAAGGCCAATTTCTACTGAAACGTGGAGGTTGTACCTGTAGGAAATCCTTTACTGTTTGCATTGATTTTGCCTTTTCCTCCATTTTCTTTAATACCTCCTCAGCTTTAACACCAAACAATACATCTTTTTGCAGAGGGGCATCTAGTAATTTAGCTTTGACATGATCTGGTAAGGTTTGCTCTTTGAGCCATGCATGTCTACGTATGACTGATCCTGTAACAGCAGCTCTACATGAGGCCTCTAAAGCATCAAAGCCACATTGCAAGGTATGCTTACCCACTTGTTCTGCACTATGTATCAAATCCTGCAACTCCTTCAAATCTGGTTGTTCAGGTTGTGACATTTTGCTTCTCAACTGTGATAACAGAAACTGTTGGTACTTTAACATATGGAACTGACAGTTTAATGCCCTCATGGTTAAGGTGGCCGAGGTGTATACCTTCTTTCCCCACCTTTCTAAAGCTGTGGAATCCCTCTCTGAAGGCAATGGATTTTTAGCAGTGGAGGCCTTAATTCCCTTGGGACCCTGTGATATAGTTTCTGGGTCAGCCGCATGGCTTTCGTATAGGAATTGGTGTGAGTTAGGCACCCGGTAATACCTGTCAGGCTACTGGAGCTGGAGGTAAAGAATCTGGGTTAAGGCAGGCCTCCGAATACACATCTAGAATTTCTAAGACAGGAGGTATAGCCAGAGGCCTGTGCTGAGGGAGCAAGAGGAAATCCCTAAGCCTTTTCTTGGAGTCTGAGTACTCTTGGCCTTCCCAGTGGAAGTGTTCCCTCAAGGTATGTAAAGTTTCCCCAAAAGAGTAATCCTCAGGGGGGGAGACAGAGGGAATGGACTCCTCTGCATCAGAATCTTCAAAAGGGGAGTAAGAATGTTCCTGGTCTTCAGAATGTTCTGAAATAATGGAGGCCTGGTCCGAGGAGGGGGATTCTTCCTCCACTCTGGGTCTTTTGTCCGGGGGGGCGGGTTGAGAACCCCTGATAAGAGTAATCAAATCCTCAGCCATTTTGAGCATCTGCTTTTTAGGCATGGGGCCTTGAGAAGGACCCTGTGGGACTTGTCTTTTGGTATGCATGGCTGATTTAGACTTAGTGAAAGCCTTGATGGAAAAAGAAGAGGAAGGCCTGTAGACACCTTGAGAGGTGGCAGGTCTGTCTAAACTCTGAGTTTCACCACCAAGAGTGGCTTCGGTATCTGTAGTCGGGGTGTGGGCCGAAGAGCCTGCGACCTCGGGTACAGAAGACACCGCCAATGAAGTGTCGTCGGTAGTCAGGGGCTGCGTAGGCGCCTTACTGAGAACCGGACTACCTGTAGTCGGCTTTGGCATGGTGTCGGTAGAAGTCGCGGACCTCGTATGTCGGTCCTTATCTTTGTGTCTTTTACTCAAAACTGGAGTCGGAGTATCTGATGACATAATGTAATTAAATTTTTTGCCAAAATAGTGTTGGGTGAACTCCACCCGACGCTTAATAGTGCGTCTGTTGAATGTAGCACAAAAACGACAGGCCGAGACGTCGTGGTCTGGGCCTAAGCAAGGAATGCAAAGGGAATGAAAATCCTTATGCGGTATTTGCTTCCCACAAGAAATGCAATTATTAACTTTGTCTGACATCGGTCTGAGGAAAGAAAAGTTTCCCAACGGGGTACTTAGTTTTCAAGAAGTCTTCGGTTGAACAATATTTGTAATCTCATGAGCTGGCCGACCGGCACTTGCGAACTGCTTCTGCTTCGGGCACCACGCGGCAAGAAAGACTGAAGAAAATGGCGTCGGCTGGATCTTTTATACCCCTGTCGCACTGACGTCAGGGAGGAAGCAACCACAACCGACGCCGGACCTAGACTTTGGAATTCGGCCGACTGAAGACCTGCCTGACGGCAGGAAAACCCATCTGTTATGACTGCAGCTGTATGCACGATGAACATCTGGTGTAAATTCCACTCCTTTAATCGACTAAGTTTAAAATTAACACCACACACAGTGAATAATGTGTTTTCATCCAAGAATCATTCAAGCTTCATCAGATACACAATTAATGATACAATCCCACTTAAATAGTACCATCAATCAGCAGGTAATCAACTGTTAAAATTTTAAAAGTGCAAAAATGCAACAATACAGTTGATGCCAAAATTCAAAGAACCATAAAACCACAAATTTACAAAGAACAATAACTTTTCCATTTTATACTGTTCAAATACAAATAAAATATTAGTATTGAATAAAATTGCAATATATGTCAGGCTAAGTAAAAAAAAAAAGGGGGAATGCATAAAGGCAATAATATTATAATTTAGCAGATCTTAACGTCAATAAAGGTACTAACGAAATGGTTTCATTTAGTCAAGGGAGGCTGTTGGCCTCCAACACAATCTGCCAAAAGGTCTCCCTGTATTCCAATTTTATTTCCCAGGCACTACCCCTTATGTTCCTGGGTACCATTTCAATAAAAAAAAAAAGTAAAAAAACAGCATTTAGACATTACAATTATGTCTAAAAAGAGCATTTCTGGTGTTCTTGTTCCTAACGTCGTTCAGATGTTCATAAATCCTACACATTAATGGTCTTTCCATTTTTCACACATAGAAAGCTTCACAGGAAGTACATGTTGTCAAATAAACTAGCCCCTGTGAGTTACAACTCTAGTATACTTTACCTATCAGATGTTTTTTGTCTAGCTCTCAGAAAACACCTTCCTTGTGAAGACTATAGCCACACTGGGGGCATGCTCCACATTTATAAGTACCACCCTTTCTGTGGGAATAAACCTTTGTATGTTCTAACAAATTCTTGATGTTCTGACTTTTCCTAAAAAACACCTTAAGTGGTTTTATTCTTCAAATTATCCAGGTCCGTAAATTCAGAGAATGTATGACATTCTCCCTCCAAATGTTCTGAATATAATAAGCATCCCCACTAAAGTTAGTAATAAAGGCCCTACCGTATCCTTGTTCTATCCTTCAGGGGTTCTAAGGTCAGTGAATTTAGAAAAATCGTGGATCAGTTGACCCAACTGGTGAATTTACTCACCCCTATCGGTCAAGGGTTATCTGTTTTACTTTCTAACGTCGCTATTCCAGGTAATCAGGAAGCACTGCCTCTTTTTGGATTTCTGCAACGTAATTTGACTGTATCTAGTAACATACCAGCTGGGGAAGTTGACATTAACATCAATGAACCACACACTAATGGGGAAGCAAGGAATACAGTGCATGTTATTCTCCAGTCTCAACGAGATGTTATTTCGCCTTCGGAAAGTGGAGCTGGTCCTTCCAATCAAAGATATGTGGATTTAAACTTATGGCTTCACAACAAGCCCATTTTTCAAAATCGCTCAGTTAATACATATATATGGGGTTTTCTTCATGCAGAGCTGCTGGAACTATTCCTTCCATCTACCCTGGATATCCTGGACTGGTGAGCAGGTTGCTGCTGGCATCCCTTATGAAGGGTATCCGAGTATCTTCTTTATCTTTCTGTCTTTGCTTTGCAACCTGATATAGTTTCCTTGTGCCATCAACTGAGTCACTTTCCAGAAATTGGTAGAGTGCCTCTGATGCCTTTTTCTTGAAACTTCTCTCTTAGCCTCTTTTTAACCAATGAGTATTCCTTCCTAGCCTGGACGTTCATTCATTTGCACTCCTCCTTTCTTACGATGACTTTCTGGACTTCTGCATTTCACCACCAGCTTTTCTTATTTACCTTATTTCCATACCAGGTTTGACTGCATACATGTTCTGCAGCCCCTACAAATTCTGTTTTGAGACGCATTCTTCTTCACCTCCAGCTAATTCCTCTTCTACTCGAGATGCTAGATCCCAGAGTAATTCCTTGAAGTGGTGTACTTTCTCCCCAGTCAACATCCAGGTCTTCAGTCTGGTCTCTGTTGACCTTAGAGTCTTCTCTAACCACTTCTTGCAGTGGACTGAGGCAACCAGTGGTTTATGTTGTGGGCCGACTGTTTCACTGGGGATTACTTTGGAATCACTGATAGGTTCATAGGTTTATAGGTTGGCACTAGGCTATCAGCCCTAGGGCCTATACAAGCCTAGCCATAACAATTCCCTGGCTATTTCTTCACACACTATTTACTTCCCTGGACCCCTGTCTAGCAGGGCGACTGACGTGATCCCCGGGGTGAATTTCTTTTCTCCCATTCAATCATCAAGGTTCCTTTTGAAGAGGACCAAAGAGGCACTCTGCTTGACATGTATGGGCAATCTATTCCAGAGTCTCTGGGTCAGGAACCTATCCCTCCAGCATGTTTTGTTTATTGTGATGACAAGGTTTAGATCCCTGGAGCGTGTGGCTCTGAGGGATTGGGATTTCTAAGTGTAGCATGTCCAACAGCTCTGGGTTTGACATGGCCTTGTATGTTAAGCAAAGACTGCCTCTGAGTAGACGATATGCGACAGAGTATAGCTGGAGTTTTTTAAGGCAGGCAACGTAGGACATCTGCTTTAGGCCTGTGATTCTTTTAGTGAGGTATTTCTGTGGCCTTTCCAGTTGTTGCAGATGTCTTGAGAGGTACATAACAAATGTGGCATTGTATTCTATAATAGGTCTAATGAGGGATGAGTACAGTGGGACGATGACCTCCTTTTTTTTGGATGAAAAGCCCTTAGTGATGAGGTGTGCCACATAGAAGGATTTCCTGACTGTTGTGACAATGTGGTTATCGAAGGTGAGACCACTGGCCACCTGTGTCCCTAAGTCTCTTATCAAACTTTCGGTGTTTAGTGTACTGCCACCTATATGGTAATTCATGGATACATGTTTTTTTCCCAAAGGGGATAACCATACATTTCTTGGCATTGAGCTTGAGCCCATGGCTCTGGCACCAAGCATCTGTACTGATTCTAGTACCCCAGTGCCCTTTCCTTACTAGGAGGAAGTCTACCCTTGTTGTATATTGGACATTCTTGTATGTGATCTTGTGACTGTCTTGAATGAATCATGTGTTGGCTACTATCAAGCCATTTGCCAGACAAAAGTCTAGAATGGATTCTTCCTTATTATTGTTGGCTCACCCATGTGGACCCAGGCAGTCCTCATGTCTTTTTCTGTCTGTTCCAATATGTGCAATGAGGTCACTCATTATCAACACCAATTCGTATTGTCTTGCTTTATCTGGTAGGTCCTGCAACTGCTGTCCGACTGCACTCTTTTCCTCATTATCACAGTCCTGCTGTGGGGTGTAGGCTGAGATTGTGCACAACCCTGCTGTGGGGTGTAGGCTGAAATTGTGCACAACCCTGCTGTGGGGTGTAGGCTGAGATTGTGCACAACCCTGCTGTGGGGTGTAGGCTGAAATTGTGCACAACCCTGCTGTGGGGTGTAGGCTGAGATTGTGCACAACCCTGCTGTGGGGTGTAGGCTGAGATTGTGCACAACCCTGCTGTGGGGTATAGGCTGAGATTGTGAATATTATTCAATAGTTACACTAGTGACTGCCATGAGTCCGGCACTAATTCTGATGACATCCCTCACGTTCTTCTAAAATTTCTCCTTCACCACAATTACCACACCATTTCTAGTGTGTCCACTTCTTGACTAGTAGTCACTCTGGATCTCAAGCCAAGTGGCTTTGCTGCACTGCACATCTATCTGAATACATAGGATGTCCTGTCAGTGGACCCACACGGAGTGTGACAATTCTTACTTCAGGTTTTATGTCCAGCTTCTACTATCACAAGTTGGGCAACTGGACACCGTCCAGCCATTAGCTTATTGATCCAGGGCTGCTGGGCTATATGCTGGGCACACACTGGCCAACAGGGGCACATACACCCCTCCCACCATTAGCATGGGTTCCTGGTGTAGGTCGGAGTAGGCCAGGTTCTCAACCAATTATCAAAAGCAAGTACCCATGCCCAAATGGCAACATTAGTCAGAATGACTGAATCACCTAGAGCCATAATTTAAACTGTCTAGTGGCTAGACCTCCCATGGCACACAGTATGTGATCTGTGTTCTCCTATCTTGAGGATACTGCACACCACAGTTGATGCCCAAAACAGTTGGCCTACACAACTGTTTCCCCTATAGGTCACCATCTAGAATCTGTGCTGCTGCTCACAGGTCCATTTTTAGGTGTGTTTGAGATGGAAACACTCAGCATGATTTTCCAGAGGTGGAAAATACTCAAAAGAGATACAGGGAAACATGCAAAATCAAACAAGCACTGGTCAGAGTTCAGGATCAAGCCTTGTATCTTGTGCATGGGAGGCAAAGATCTTAATTATGCCAAATGGTCTCTGACTCATAGCATTAAAACCGGCACACAATTCTGGACTGCTGCTAGCCACACATTTCAACATTTTAAGATTTATCTTTTTAGCTAATCATGTAGAACAACACTGGGACACAACTGCTAAAGTTAAATAGCTTCCAGTAGCAGCTAGAGAAACACTACTATAAACTACTTATCATCAACAGTTACTCTCCTTTTCTGGCCAATAAAGTGAAATTCAACAAACCTTTTCTTTCTATATGTATTTGGTCAGCTGGTGTTTAATTAGTTAATTTAGAACTGTATTATCCTTAAGATTTTTCTTCCTCTCATTTTTCTACTTATAACTAGTTCAACATAATGATTGCCTCGTCCTAATTGTGTTACAACTGTTTAGTTATGTATCCATATCATATTAGTTATGTATTGCTTATTGTTTAAATGTCTTTTTGTGTATTCAAAACTCAATAAAAAGTTTTTGAAAAAAACAAACCTTTTCTTTCATTTTGTAACCATAAATACACATTGTTGTTTATCTCACCTCTTACCCTGGTTACAGGAAAGAAAAAAGTTTCTCTAAATTTATTCCAGAAAAATGGATGAAGATGAAGTAATGAATATAGTGCATTTAAAAAAAACTCAAGTTTCACATTTTAGATACTTATAATTGCAACTGTTTTCATGATCCCATGTGCTCCATTTACTGGTCCTTGGTGAAATCCTTTTCAGCCTTTCGTTGCACCCTACACTCACTGCTACTACAGGACAAAAACCTTTCGAAATAACAGAATGAATAAAATTTTGTACAAATGTTATAGGTTCATAGGTTTATACTAGGCTATCTGCCCTAAGGCATTTATAAGCCTAGCCCAAAGTTTTGTGGCTTACGCCACCCCTTATATAAAAAAATACTGTGCCCATTAGTTTGTTGTGCCTCTGTCCAGCAGTGACACAGAGATGATTCCCAGGGTAAACCTATGATCTCCCATCCACAGGTCAAGATTTCTCTTGAACAGAGCCAGCGAGGTGCTCTGCCTCACATGGACCGGGATTTTATTCCACAGCATAGGGAGTCTCTGAGTGATAAATCTATCCCTCCAGCACGTCCTATTTATATCCGTGCTAAGGTTTAAGTCGCTTGCTCTAGTGGTTTTGGTGGATTTGGATTTTTGAGGTGGAGCATGTCCATTAATTCCGGGTTGGACATGGCCTTGTATGTCAGGCACATGTCACCTCTGAGCAGACGGTATGTGACTGAATAGAGCTGGAGTTTCTTCAATCTGGCAGCATATGACAGATTTTGGAGTCCCTTTATCCTTTTGGTGAGGAACTTTTGGGGTCTCTCCAATTGCTGCAGATGTCGGGTGAGATACATCCCGAATGGGGCATTGTACTCGATCATTGGTCTGATAAGTGAAGAGTACAGGGGAACAATGACCTCACTAGATCTGGATGTGAATCCCTTCATGATCAGGTGGGCAATGTAGAAGGTCTTTCTAACCACTTTAGCAACGTGAGTGTCAAAAGAAAGGCCACTGTCAACCTGGGTCCCCAGGTCCCTGATAATCTCTTCTGTGCTTAGTGGATTGCCACCTATATGGTAGCTTGGGGTTACCCTGTTTTTCCCGAATGGTATAACTATACATTTTTTGGCGTTTAACTTCAGGCCATGGCTCTGGCACCAGCTATCTGTTTCTGTGAGTCCCTTCTGAAGGATATCCGTGTCCGATGCACTTTCCACTATGGTGCCCAGTTTGCAGTAGTCTGCAAACTTTGTCAGCCAAAGTCCTCCCATGTTGGCCTGTACTTCTGAGAAGTAGATGCCGAACAATAGGGGGCCAAGGACCGAGCCCTGTGGGACACCACTTGTGACTGGCTTGGAGTCTGACATAGCGCCAGCAACTCTAACCCTGTGGGTTCTGTCCTTAAGCCAGTTTGCAACCCATCTTGTAACATATGGGTTTACATTTAAGCTGGTAAGTTTTTCTACAATACCCGAGTGGGGTATTGTGTCGAAAGCCTTTGCAAGGTCAAGGTAGGCTGTATGGACTGCCTTTCCCTCATCAATGGCCTTGGTGACTGTTTCGAAGAAGTCGACCAAGTTCAAAAGGCATGATCTGCCCTTGAAGCCAAACTGGGTCGGGTCCAATGTCTACAAGTCCCCTATATCTTTGTTTATGAGCTCCATTATGATCCTCTCCATAGCTTTGCAGACTAGACTTGTTAAGCTTATGGGGCGGTAATTACCAGGGTCCGTGTATATATATATATATATATATATATATATATATATATACATATATATATATATATATATATATATATATATATATACAAGCTTGGGGAAAACGTCTTGGAAAAGATGCATTACAATGAATGTAAAAAGTTATAGTAAACTACTATATCTATTGGTAAACCCTGTAGCTAGAGCTCCTCATGTACCTGTACAGCAACCTGACCATACTTCAGTTATCCCCATTGTAAAGCGTCCTAATCAAAACTATTTTCCACTACTGTGGCGACTTATAGCACCTAATACTGTGGTGATTTATAGCACCTAATATTGAATATCTGGTACTGCTAGGAACTCCAAATCTATAAAATGCTATTGTTTGTCTATTCCTTTTTTTGCTTTCTGAAAAAAATATTACTTGAAGCTTATATTTAGCGGCTGTAGTTTTGTAGTTATATAGCAATCATAATTCTGCTAATCTAACTTGAAATGATTCTCCTTCAAATAAACTCATCTAAGCAAATTGCTATAATAATAAGACAAACTTACTGCACGTGTAAGCATGTGATTTCAAATGTGAAGAAACCAGTTAACAACCTCTAAAGAAAAAAAAAAAAAATATATATATATATATATATATATATATATATATATATATATATATACAAACATGGGGAAAACGTCTTGGAAAAGATGCATTACAATGAATGTAAAAAGTTATAGTACTTGTGAGAATTAATCTGGCAGGACGTTGTCTGATGGAGTCTAATGCAGGTTTTCTTCATGCTCCCTTATGCCACATGTTGTGGATGTCGGCTTTGAGAAAAGATTCTTTTGGACAGATTTCAGATATACTTTTACTAGCAAAACAAATAACTGACAACTGAAAGCAATGGCAAAAAAATCCTTTCCTCCATGTCCTCCTCTGTATAGCCAGCACTACAATGAAAGCTGCTTGGGTCATGACCAGATAAACTAATACATTTTACAGGTGATTATTTAAGAACACAGGTACATATGGAGTAGTATAACTGAAAAGGTTATGTCCCCTGCCACTGTCAAGCTGTAGACATAACTGGACAGGCAAGCTGATAAGGAGCTAAATCTGTAGGAAGTGCACATATAAAAAAAAGTGTATGGCAGGCTGCATGTTAAGTGTCTTAATGATATACAGGCAAGAGGTGGACACTGGCCGTCAGTGGAGGCACCTATCACATAAACAATTCGCACTGAAATTTCTCTCTCATTATTAAGCAACCAAAGATCTACTTAAAAAAAGAGAAATACCATATCTTTCTCACTGACAGCATCTTCCACCGAGCCACATAACAGAATGATAAACTACATTTTTGGAAATGCAATAAGGTAATGACATGTTTCCTGAGTAAATGCACAATATCTTCCTGAAAGATCAAAGCTCTTACATCATACAACTACACAGTTTATGGCTTATGGATGAGTACTGCCCTCAAGTGGACAAATAGAAAATGACAGCAGTGAACACTAACGTCTGTCAGATAAAAAAAAATGTCATCATACCTGCTTAACAAATCAGTGTTTCAAAACTAGTGAATAATTAAGGAAATGTTCCTGAATAACACTTACTACCAACTGTACAAGAGAAAGTCTGTTTTGCTGCTTTTAAGGTTCATAGGTTGGTACTAGGCTTTCGGCCCTAGGGTCTATACAAGCCTAGCCATAACAATTCCCTGGATATAACATCTTCTGAATGAAAGAAATGAATGGTACATGATTTAGCAGTCAGTACCAAAAAATGATCTGTGACTAGTGTATGCAACTATAAGATAGTTTTGGAAGGTAGGACATACATAGGTTGTATATTCCAGCAGAGAAAATACATCTTTTACACACTGATGGGAGTAATATATTACAATACGTAACATAGTACTGGAATATATTACAGTTTCTAGTAACTAGTAATATAACTAGTTACTTTTTCAAAATAGCAACTAGTAATAGTAATATATTACATTTTTTAGTAACTAGTAACTTAAATATGAGTTACTTTTGAGCTACTTTTGCTTAAACCAGTGGTTCTCAACATGGGCGATATAGCCTCCTAAAGAGTGATGGAAAACATCCGGGGTCCCTATATAGTATGGATAGTAATAAGATGTTAGGAGGTAATAGATACTTTGAAGTGGCAATTTGGATAAAAAATTACAACATAATGTTGGCACAACTCATAGTACATAGGCTTCATAATATATCGTTAGAATTAGTCTGGAGCAAAATTACTTCATTTTTTAGCACTGCAAGGAGGTGAAAGCTAATGATGACCAGACTCCATCCCTGCCCTGGTACTGTGGGACTCTCACCCACTAAAACATCCCCTAACACTGGGACAGTTCTAGCCTGCTAGAGATCATATCCTTACCTAGCAGTATAATAAATGGCACTGGTTCTTCATACCACTATCAGTTGGAATCAAACTCATCACTCATCAGTTGGGCACTCGATGCCCCAACCCACTGCACCAAGCAGGACGCTTCAAGTGGATCTATGATTAACCAACTTTTGTCCTAACAATATTTTATGTTCTATTTAAAATTCTTTTCAGGTTTCGATTTTTAGTTGCTGAAAATAGACAAAATGTGATAGGTTTTTATAGGTCTAGTGCTGTTGGCTGGTTTAGTTTAATTATTACCTGTGACTCCCTAGCTATAAAGACTAGTCTTCTTCTTCTTCTTTCGGCTGTGCCCGTTAGGGATCATCAGAGTGGATCATCAGTCTGCAGAACAAGGGGCAGTGGAGTTTTACATTGTCGAGTTGCCAGCCCAGTGCCCAACCTTCTCCAGAAGGCACATACACGCACATGCTCACACCTAAGGCCAATTTAGAATGTCTAATTCACCTGCAGCATGTCTTGGGAATGCGGTAGAAAACCAGAACACAATGAGGAAACCCACTGAAACACAGAATGTAAATCATAGTGTGTGTGTTGTACTTTTAAAGCCACTGTAGTTCATGGGCACATGAATAAAAGGTACTGAGCATGCATGCAGAGTGCCACACTGTGTAAGCAGCTGGCGTGAAAACATGTATATGTGTAGCAGTCAGTCAGTTAGTTCATTTAAGTTTTATGTTCCAGTCATCTGTCCTGATGTGTTTGTGTGTAATAAATATCTTAAATGAACATTGAAGCCTCATTGTCTTATTTGAGTACACAAGACTAGTGACATGTTGTCAGAATGGGATCTGAAGTCAAAACATCTTAAAACCATGAGGCGCACAATCAGAAATGGAGGAATTACAAGAGTGTCTCAAATTACTCGCAAACAACTCATAAATAGTTTAGAAAATATGTCCAGGTTATTAAACTCATTTAAATGATTTTTCTCTCAATTAATATAAAGTGAAGGATTCTAAACCAATTACTGAATAAACAAAATGCTCAAAATTGCGACATATTGAAACAAGTACTTGAAATAATTACAAAAACATTTGAAATAATATCCAAATCATATAAAATATTCAGAAAACAGAAAACGACTATGTTTTTTCACAATGCACTACTTTTTCACATCAACTAAAGCTACTCAAAGTATCTAAAGTGTGCAAAGTGTTGGCAGTGTGTGCAGTATTATAGTATAGTCTCTTCAACATGTACAGTTATTTCAAAGAGTCTGTTGTGCAGTTGAATATAATTATATATAATATAATGTATTATATATTATAATTATAATGGTCTGTGTTTGACACTTATTTGGCATGGCAGAGGGACTTCACAGACCTGATCCGCTTGCGTTTGATAATAATATTGCTGAAAACTGGACAGTATTTGAGCAAGAGTATGATATTTTCATACAGGCTGCATTTTCTGACAAAGACGTAAGCACAAAATAATTTATTCTGCTCAATTTAGCTGGATCAGAAGTGATTGAGAGAGAACATTAATTTATGTATGCACCTGCTCTTTATGCAGAGGAGGGGGGAAGACTGCCATATTGTGGTACAGGCTGAAATGTGGAAAGACTATGAGTGCTTAAAACATAAATTTAGAGAAATGTGCAACCCTCAAATTAATATTACAGTGGAAAGGGACATATTTTATACGAGATCAAAAGTCTGTCAAAATATTTAAAGCATATATAACTGACTTGAGAAACAAGGCAAAAACATGCAGATTTGGTGATCTGAGAGATGAGTTGATAAAATACAAGCTTGTGTGTGTGATGTTAATGATGCAGTGAGAAATATTTTGCTTTGAGACAGTGATTTAACTTTAAGCAAAATCACAGAGATTTGTCAGGTATATGAACTTATAGAAAAGTGCACGAATATGCTTATGAATGAGAAGAACACGCTTGCAGCTTCTTCCAGCATGAATGTTGATAGTAAGCAGCTCAAGGTTAAGAGGTATAGGCCAAAGGGTGTGGCTCCCACACTGAAACCCAGGGCAGCTTTAGTAAAACCAGGGCATACACAGCAAACCTGAAAGGTGATTTAGCAAAACCCTTGGTAAGCCTCACAGTCAGCTGTTGTAATTGTGGAGGCAGTCACAAACCTAAACAAGAAAAGTGCTTAGCTTTTGGTCAGCAATGCCACAGATGTAAAAAGTGAAATCATTTCAGAATGTTTTGTAAATCTAAAGAGCCACATTCTTTTATTAAGAGAGAGCATTCCAAGAAGCAAGTGGATCAAATAGAAAGCTGCAACCCTTTTTATGTTGATGGTGTCTCTGTGCTTGAGGAAAAGGTTAATGCAGTAGATTTGTTGGCAAACAGTGAAGTATTTTGTACTGTACTGAGTAATGGGAGACCTGTAGAGCTCAAAGTTGATACTGGTTCAAAGTGCAATGTTATGCCAGCAGAAATGTTTGCTAAGGAAAAAGTAGGTGAAAAACTTTATTTAGCAAAGTGTGTGAATCTTGCTGCTTATGGTGGTGAAGTGATTCAAACTGAAGGGCCAGTAGTGCTTTCATGTTATTCTGCTGGGAACAGCCATGACTTGCAGTTTTACATAGTCAAAAGACATGAGCAGTCATTGTTAGGCCTCAAAAGATAGTTTGAAAATGGGACTGATTTCATTTAATAAGGAAGTCCACCATGGAAGCATCAACAATAACGAAGGTTTCACACAGAATATTTTTTCTGAATATGCTGATATTTTCAAAGATGGGTTTGGGAAACTTCCTGTTGTGTACTCCATGAAGTTAGACCACTAGGTAAGCCCAGTTGTCAGACCAGCACAGAAGGTTCCAGTAGCAATGCAGAGCAAAGTAAAAACAGAGCTAGACAGAATGGCACATTTAGGAGTATTTTTTCCAGTAGAAGAACCAACTGAATGGGTATCCTCGTTGGTAGTAGCTCATAAGAAAAGCTCAGATGAAATTTAAATATGAATTGAGCCAAGAGATTTGAACAAAGCACTGAAACAACCTCATCATTCAATGCATATAATTGAAGAAGTTGCTGCTCTCATGCCAAATCGAAATCTTCCTTGCTAACCACTTTCAGTACACCATTTGGAGGGTGCAGATTTTTGAAATGCCATTTGGGATAAATTCTGCCAGTAAAGTAGTCAAACATGATGTGGAGCAATTTTTTTCTGGTTATCCATGTGCTGTTATAGTAGATGATATTCTTGTAGGAGGCAGTGGTGAAGTCGAACATGATAGAAACCTCAAGAAAATTTCAGATCATGCTCATGAATCATAAAATGAATCCACCTTTCTTTTACCTTAAGAACATTATTTTATCCATGCCAGATTTATGGTTAAGTATATTGTATTTACAAAAATGTGTCCCTAGCTCACCCTGAAATTAAAATGGTGGCTGACAGAACTTGTCACTTCTTTTCTGGAGTATTAACACATCTCCATGTTTCCAGTGCATTTCTTCAACTAATATAGAGCCTTCACTCACCAAAATCTTTAAAAAGCTTGAGATGCATTTTTAATTAGAAAGTATTCTCTGTTACTGCTTGCCACATGCACAGTAGTAGTGGTCAGATTTAGTTGAATGAGTGCATGTTCATTTTTCTTTTTTTTAATTCTTACAAACGAGTATATATGCAAGGTGATTTGCAAAATATCACAGTAACAATTACTGACAAAACCTTTTCTCACACAGATTGCAGACAGTGAAACATGCATGCACCAAACTAATAAAGGAGCATAAAACTGTATGAGAATAATTTTTGGCAGGGGCAAACCTGCCTGAGTATTTAAATCAGTTCTGAGTGGGTTCTTATTTTTCTGCATTTTAAATATTTCTCCTCTGAATCTAAAGCTACTGTTAGAAATTGATTTGGGTTCTACAGCATCCACTGTTATCGGTTTGAGCTCTTAAGTGCATTATCAGCATTACTCATCTAATTCTGTGTTTTAGCAACTTTTCAAAGTTAAAAAAATAGCCTGCTTTAGCCAGCTGTGTGAACTGTAACAAGTGTGTGTGATAATTAAACTCGGTGGGAGTGGGAGATTACCGTTGTTCTGGGAAAATAAGCAGTATTGGCTTGAGCTTTAAGCTATTTCCAGCCTTTTGGCATTTTACATTATGCAAGTAGCCAGATATCTCTGTCTTTGGACTCTTGGAAGCTGGAAAGCTCTCCTCAAACTAATACCGAACATAGCTGACTCAAAAGTCATAGTGAAGATGGAAGTGGATGGTAGTCGAGTCCCACAAGAGGTGGATGGAAAATAACAGCTGATGGTCACAAGACAAGGAGATGAGGATGAAGATGTGAGGTTTGTAAATAGGAGTTTTTGGTCACTGGATCTCAATCACCGAATGGGAACATAGCTGCGTAGAAAGTGTTTTGGTCCTGGACAGACAGATGGATGCTGGATAATTTTATAGGTGGTAAGAAGCTGTGTATATGTTAATTGATGAGGTAGTACTAACCAATTTAGGCTTTTTACTGCTGCACAGTGGTGGGTTCTCAAAGGGGTATTTGCTGCAAATTTAGCAGCTTTATTATTGCATTGTTCAAGTTTTAATTTTTGTGAAGTCTGCAGGTTAGTGAGGATGAGAGCACCAAAAAGAAGTGTGGGGAGGGGATGAGTAGTAGCAAGTGTAGTTTTAGTTGTGTCGGTGAGAAAGTTTTTGGCCCTGTAAAGCATTCCTAGTTTTTGATTAGTTTTTCTTATGCAATTTTGTATATGCAGGTCAAATGTAAGATCATCATTCACTGTCACTCCTAATATTTGCTATGAGAAGTGACTTCAATAGTTGTATTATTGAAGGAGAGGACTTTAAATTTAGTTTTTTCATGACAGAGGAATTTGGGGGAAAAAAATAGTAGTTTGGTCTGTTTTGGGTTGAGCTGGAGTTATGAGTTACAAAGCCAAGTTTCAGTGGCTGTTAAAGCTTCCTGAGTAATTGTTTGGAGGTGTACCATGTTTCAGATGTGCAAATGGAGTTGAATCCTCTGCATATTGTACGAGAGTGGCTTATTGTATGGATGTCCTCCACTAGCCATATGCATTTTCTTTGAATGTGAGTTTTAGTGCCGTTTCAATGAATGTGAGTTTCAAGGGCAGATATGTTTACGTGGTCATGCTAAGTCTATTTTCACTGTGAGACTGTATTGTTTGTTTAGCAAATGGTTATCAGTATTTGTGTTATTTTACTTCAATATCTGTAATCATCGCAGACGTAAGAAAGAAAGTAATACGCACACTGACAGTTTGAACAGCGTTTATGGTAACTGGGAAGAAACCGCCAATTAATGGAACAATGGAATTGCTGGGTATGGGGATGCTTTAGGGTGGTAGGGGCTTGTCGCAGGAGGGGCTGCTCTGAGGGGGGGGGCTCAATGCCAATTGGCAGTAATTGCTTTATACACATCAAATAAAAACTGCGTAACAGAGCCAAAGCTGTTCAATGTGGAAAATCAGACAAGTGGGTTCATTTAAGGTTAAATGGGGAGCATTCCACATAGGACAGGGCTTCACTTTTTTTTGTTTTTTTTGCTAAAATAAAAGCTTACTCTTGCAGCATTTCAGTTGTTTATGCCGTTCCATATACTATTTAGGTGTTTCAGATATAAAAATGTTTTATTCATCTATTGAAAAAAAAACTTAGAAAATTCATTCACTGCAGGTTCATGTTTTTAAAAACAAAAATTCTATACAGTTAACTTTCTTTTTTTTGTATTTCTGGCAGTCCCTTTATTTTAAGCTTCAGCCAGTCAGAGCTACATTTTGACGGAGGCTTCAATTAAGAAACATTAAACGTAGTTTTCATTTGCAATATATATATGTTCCAGGTGCATCCATGTATTTTTCTGCTTAGTGCTTTCACTCAGAAATGGAAAGTCACAGTTCATTTGAACAATCCATGTACAAGGAATTCTTTGACCTAATTAGGATCGATGGAAAAAATATTGATGTGAAATGTAAGTTATGTCCACCAATAAAGAAACCTCACAGAACTGCGATAAACAGTACGTCAAATTTAAAAAAGCATTTTCAGACATCACATCCTACTTCAATTGGAAAGCTGACAAGTTGGACAAGAAATCATTGACACAGTCATCTATTGCAGCAGTCATTGGTTCTGGTCATGTCACACAGTCCAAGGTGGATAGTTTGATCATTGACTTTGTGGTGAATGACATGCAGTGTTTCAGTGTTGTTGAACAGCCATCCTTCATCAACGCTGTAACTGGCCTGAAGCCAGGAAAGGTGGTCATGAGCAGGAAAACTCTTGTTGAACAAGCAGAGAAACAGTTCACTGATATGAAGGAGAATCTGATGGAAGTCTTAGCAAGCATTTCAACTGTTTGTACTACGGCTGACATCTGAACCCATCAGAATCATAGTTTCTTTGGTGTCACTGCCCACTGGATCGACTGTGACAAACTTCAAAGAACGTCACCTGCTCTGTCATGCTGCAGATTACAGGGGAGGCATACATATGATCTCATAGCATCAACTCTTGAGAGCATTCCCATCAAGTACAAGATAGATCAAAAGGTGTGTGCAACAATTACTGACAATGGCAGTAATTTGTAAAGGCTTTCACTGTCTTCTCAGAATGCGACAGATCTGAGACTATAAACATTCTGTCCCAAGATGAGGACGATGATGGTGAAGTGATTTGCAACAGCGTGACAGCCATGCTGAGTCAGTCAGAGCAAAACGAGAACACCTATTCACTGCCTCCTCATCTGAGATGTGCAGCACACACATTGAATCTAGTTTTCGTGCATGATGCTGAATCTGCTGGTAATGATGCACAGTATAAAAAGATCATGCAAAGCACCATGGCCAAATGCTATGCTGCTTGGAACAAGGCTAGTCGCAGCACCCAAGCTGCTGAGGTGGCTCAAAATAAGTGTGATCTGGCATTGATTATTCCCAGTGGGACACAATGGAATTCCACTTTCTATGCAATGGACATAATTCACCTGATTGCAACTCAGGATAAAGGCTGGCGGAATGAGATATGTGAACAGACTGGAATTGCCATTTTCAGGCCTGCAGAAATTACCTTTGTTGCTGTGTTTGTGGAAGTAATGCAGCGCCTGGCAATGGCTCTGAACATCCTGCAGTCAAAGCTGAAAAGTTTCATGGGAATCCTGATCCCCAACATTACGTGCCTGAAAAACAAGTTGTCTGAAGTCAGGCAGTCTGTGAAGCTTGTTGTGCCGCTAGTTAAAGGCATTGAGGCTCACTTTAATCACTTTCTGGAGTTGGAGTATGAGGAGCTCATTCTGGCTAGCATAGTGTATCCACAGTTCCGCTTGCAATGGATGGACAGTGAAAAGTAGAAACCCAGAGGCAAGGCTCTGTTCCTTGACGCCAGGCAGAAACTGGATGAACCTGCATGTCAGTCATCTGAAGCTTCTGCATTAACTGCCAAAGACAGCTTCTTCAGCTTCAAAGAGTCGGCGCCAGCCAATGTCAGCATATCTTCTCAGATGGACATGTATCTGGCTGACCCTTCCAGAGAAATATCTTCTCTCAACAGTTATCCTATAGTCAAGAAGATATTTCTGAACACTAATACAGCGCTGCCATCTCGTGCACCTATTGAACGCCTATTCAGTCTTGGTGATCAAGTGCTGACTACAAGAAGAAATAGACTTACCGACAAACACTGAAAAGTTGCTCCTTCAAGCCAACAGAAATTTGTAGTCATTGTGAATAGTTATATAAAGTGATATATTGGTTGACTTTGTTGTGTCAACAGTCTTATTAGACCTACATGACATTATCTGTAAGCATTTTTGCGTCCTCAGCATTACTTTTAGCAGATTAGCTTAATGCACATTGTTGAAAATTTGATGGATTGTAACTTATGGGTCATGTGTTGCTGGCTGTGCGTACTTTGGTTTAAGTAGTAAATTGTGACTCTTGGACTATAAAGACTAGCCTGTGGAACTTTGTAAACTGTAAAATGCTATTCATCATTATTGTAACACTGCGTATACAACTTTAATACACTTGTATTCATGTGCAGTAAGCATGTACTTCTCACACAGAAGTGCTATGTGAGTAAATCTGAACATGAGAATTAATAAACTATACTCATGTAAAAGTAACTCAACAGTAACTAGTTACTTTAGTTAGCAACTAGTTGTTGTTCGTCTTTCGGCTTTTCCAGGTTAGGGGTCGCCACAGCGGAACTCCGGTCCGCTAACGATTGGCAGTTGGTTTTTATGGTGTCGAGTTGCCAGCCCGATGCCCAACCTTCAACGAAGGCACGCCCATTCAACGCATGTCTTTCTAATACCCAATCGACCGTAGGGAGGACATGCAGACTCCATACAGAAGGCACTCCCAACCCAAGCCGACAATCGAACGGGAGAACCTCTTGCTGTGAGGCAACAACACTACCGCTGCACCACCGTGGAAGTACTTTAGTTAGCAACTAGTAATAGTAATATATTACATTTTTAGAAAAGTAATAAGTAATAGTAACATATTACTTTCACTTAAATAGTAACTTATTACTTTTATAAGTAACTAGCACAACACTGCTTTTACACAGCTTTAGGGTCATAGATCAGCATAGCAAAAATCCGTGAACCTGAATAAAAATTTTAAAACAAAACTATCTCAAAGAAGATTTCAAGGGATGATGCCCTGAAGTGATCACAGACCCTCCCACCATTGCCTGTAACTACTTTTAAATAACTGACCTGCTGAATGTATGTATCAGAACAAGAACACTCGTCTATCTACCTACTTAACTAGATAAACTTCTTGAAACTTCAACAAGGTATCTTTATTCCTCCCACAGGTAGGGGGATCTGACAGACTTTTCTACATCTGCTATCTAAAGTGATTTTATCTGGACTAATGCTGTACTCTGTTTCTCATTAGCCCTGTCATCCTCTGGGCCACAGATGGAATACCAGACTTGACTCAAGGATTACCTGTGATATATACACATATACGTGTGTGTACACAGGATCCTTTCAAACCGTAATCATATACAGTTTTAGTTCTGTACTACTGAACAAATTTTCATACGACAATGACTATGATTTAAACATTGGATAGTTTTTGAGCTGAGATGTCTGCACTAGATATTATGTTAGAACAGCGCAAACAGCAGAAACAAAGTAAAAGCATATGCTGTGGACATGTTAAAAAGAGAGGTCTATACCCCTCAAGGACACAGATGATTGATTATTATGGAACAGGAAGAACCTTAGCAGGGGTTAGGACACTTGGCAGTTGCCGGCTGGTAGATTTACTGCTTGACGGAAGACCAAAGAAGAGTAGGAAAAGTTCAGGAAGGCTAAAGTGAAAAAGTACTTGAATTTACCACGGGCTTGTGAGTATTTTACTGGAGGTGGAAATCTGAATAACTCATAAGAATTTATGGATTTTGATAGAAAGTGAAGCTTTTCATTGAGTTTGCCTATTCCTAAAAGTAAATAAAAGCGCACTGAACTTGTGAAATCTGCCTGCATTGCTTTGTCTTAACAACAACTGTGTACAAACCCTTTGTTCAGACCAACACATTGTATACAGATTGCACAGATGGTTTTGTGAATGTCACCTCCTGCTGAAAAAGAAATGTAGTCCTTTTTGATTATTTTTTTGCACAGCCAGCCTGTATGAAATATAATGCTACAGTGGCGAAACAGTATTCTCTATACTTTACACAGTCATTCTGTAACAATTGTTTAAACACTTTGCTTTATTACAAATCCATCGACCCCCAAAACATTGTAAACTACAGCTCTTATCACTCCAAGCATGTCAAAACAATTTACCAAAATCCCAACTCCTTTGAGTGCAGAGGCTATGCAATAAATATGATGAATTTGTTGAACATGATCTGATCACACAAACACTTCTAATCAATAGAAAATTTCCCAAAATAAATGAAACACAAACATCCACACTCAGAAACACTGCCCTGCAACCTTGAACACTGAAGAAAGGAAGGCGGTGTGAGCCAGAAGCACTATCCATTTGTGCTACTGTTTCAATGTGGTATTTCTATTGACATGACCATCATTAATGGCTCACTTTCTTGTTTTACGGTTTGCTCCTAACCATCACTGTTATTTCCACAGTCACTCATTTCTATCTATGACTAGCCTCAAAAGACAGCAGAACTCCCCTGCCAAGGACCAATCTGCAAAAACGGAACAGTTCCTACCATCCAGAGTGCAAAGTCCCTAAAGAAAACTTGCTGTTCCATCTGCTAACCTGCTTCTTGTGTGCATTTTATTTATATTTTTACTGATCAGTAACACATTTGAGGGCCAAAATCTGTCCTTTTTTTCTTTGTTTATACTTTTTTTAACTAGAGTAGAAAACTGATCACAATGGACCAATTTCAGGTTTAGTCTAGGAATATACAGAAGTTAAAAAGAACTACAACTTGTATCCTTTTAGTAAGCTATCTCTGTGGGCTTTCCAGTTGTTGCATGTGTCTAGTTATACTTTTCTTGGTCAATTTTGTGAAATGTTTAACAACACAGGCATTCAGTTACTTTTACTCATGACATATTATAATGAGTTGAAGTCCTACGAACTAAGAATGGAAAGAGCAGTATTGACTGCTAAAATAATTTAAACAAGCCTTCCTAATCATGAACACCTCACCATTAAGTTGCAAATGGTTACTGATGATCTAAAGATAAAACAAAGGAAATTAATTAAAAGGTTGGCTTGTGACAAAAGTGATTATAAAGATGGTATAGCTACACCAAGACAAGAAACCAGTCAGAAGTGTCCTACATTACTTCTGGTCAATCATGAAAACATAAGTCAAACAATGAAGTTTTTTAGAAGTATCTCCCTCCAGTACCAAAATGGAGAACATCCTCAGGATGTTCTGCCAGACAACAATCCCATGTTCAACACAGTCCTCAGATTTGAAATCTGCCTATAACAAGGTTAAGGACAGCATACCGTCAAGACTTGGGCGACAAAGATCAGCATCTGGTAGTGTGTCATTATTTAACTAATGAAGAGAAGTTGACTTTAGATTTTATGTCAAAACATTTTAGTTGTCATTTTATAAACGCCGACTAAGGGACAGCCATTGTTGTGTTATTAAAGGAGAGTTTATTAAAATGTTTGATATATCCTTGATCAATACATCATATAAGACAGCTGATTTTTGTTTTATTTTTCTCCTCTTCTGTGACTTTGACAGCTGTTCTAGTGCCCGACATCCTTCTCTTGGTCTACCAGCATTCCAATCACCCCCAGTCTAATGCTTGAATTTAAAGTTGGGGCCAGTAAGGAACCTAGGGTAACCTGTGGAGTTGTGCTGTCTGTCTTCAAGATGGGGATATTTTTCTTATATGACCAATCCAGCTTCTCCCTCCCTCCTTTGTAGAACCAGTGAAGACAACTAAGGGGCAGGTGTACAATGCGCCCATCAAGCATTTCACCCAGTCCCCTTGGCAGCTTAGCCCTGTTCTCATACTGATGCCCCTTTTAGATCATGCCTCCACTAGCGAAGTCCCCAGCCTCCGCCATGGATCACCGTAGGAGACTCCCATGGGACCACCCACCCTCCCAGGGATGTAAACACCCATCCCTCCCTTCTGCTCTGATAGTTGCTTGAGCCACTAATCAAACCCAGATCAGTTGAGTCATAGTCAGTAAGATCAAGTTATTAAACCCAGGTCAACTGGGTCATAGTAACATCAAGTTATTCAAACCCAGGTCAACTGGGTCACAGTCAGTAAAATCAAGTTACTTTCAGTTACAGTAAAAAGAAATCAACTGCTTTCAGAAAGCCTAGCGAGTTTGTTTCAGGAGACAAAAGGAATGGAGTAAATACATTACGCAGTCTGCACAACGAAAGTCTTGAACGGAGTACTATTGTTTGCAGCATCTCTGCAGGTTAAGAGGTCTGAGTGTTCAACTTTGAGATGACCTTCAGCTCCATCAGCTGTTATGTAACATACTTTTACAAAAAACATCTGACTGTCATGTCCTGTGTGGAAGTGCAGGGAAACAGATGTGCTTGTGATTACATCATCAGTACTGCTAAAAAAGTGGAAAATAATGGCACCATAACCTGGGTAACAGCTGTACAAATCATGAGCTTGGTCATCTAGTACTTTGTGAGTGTTGCGTAAGGCACCAGTATACATGGCTGTCTTAGTCGGTGGATTTAATCCACTGTTCGTAATATACCTCAGCTACATTGTGGAAGGAACCTGCCAAAGCAAGGTGACAAGAGGACTAGTAGTAACATAAGTTCAGTCTCAGTGATTGATGTCACAGACATCCCTCCTACACATTTTAAATAAAGATGTTTGTATAACACTATTGACCTTACACTGGTCTGACATGGCCTGACTGCCCTGGCACTAGAGCTCTTCCAATGTCACTTTTGGCACCTTGGACCACCTACAGTTGTAGACTTCTGCAGTAGTGTGACAGCAATGGCTGATACAGCATACATCACCTGTTATTTTATTAACTCATCGTCGAATCTGTAACTCCTCACAATGATCTACATAAACATGTAAAAGCTACAGACTCTATTCTCTCATTCTCACATAGACCTGTGAGCCATGAACTGTATGGTTGTATGATCAAATACCATGATGGCAGTGTGTTTGGTCAGTGCTTCAATTTCTGGGCTTACACCAACTTTTTTTACATGATCAAAAATCAGAAAAAATATGCAGCATACACTTAAATCAAATGCATAAGAGGTATATGAATCCATTCCATGTCTCTGTTTTAGAGTTTGTAACCATAAAAAATCAAGTATTTAATCACCTACATACTTCTAAATGGTTATTATATTTGCAGACTTGTAACTGTATGATTTAACTATGCAACAGCTTATCTATTCTGAGGGGAAATTGGATGTGAGGGTGCAGGTTTTGAATCAAAGGAATCTTAACATTTCCTTCTGCACAAGCTTGTGTTTATTTGTTTCTCACTAATGTTACTAACAAGTATTATTCCCCAATGTCCAGGACTCATCATGTTGTGAGATAATGCACACCTGTTTAAAATGCTAGCTACATGAGCTAAGTCATTGTTATTTTTTGGGGGGGGGTCCTCATGTTCCAAACTGTAGCCATCTCAGAGTCAGATTGTTATATGAGGAGAAAAAGGGAGTATGATTCCCTCCAAGTTAATGCCCCCAACTGAAAAAGTATATGTCTATTCATTTAGAAAAATTAGACCTACGGCCAACGCTTTCCTGAGCTTTACATTTTAGGCTGTTTCATTTCCTGTCATTCTTAAGCTCTAATTCATCTTATTATGATGATAAACATTACAAAATATTCAGCATTTGCTTCCCTGGGTTGAATATAATATCCTTTACAGCATTTTTATTGTGAAAGACATGCATTTTCTGATTTTGTTTTTAAAGCTAAGAACTGTACAAAAGCTAGCAAAATATGAAAAAAAAAACTTTTTAAAGAGACTGTATTGCTGACTTGTATACTATGCAGCTTCTTTTCTTTCTACAGATCCTATTCGGCCTACATAGTCCACAAGTGATATTCAGCAGACAGACGGAAAACACTGGAAAATGCTTTCTTATCAATATAAAATCAAGTACAGACTGTGTTAATATGATAAAATACTTTAACATGACAGCGACTATAATGCAAAAGTAACTACTCACACCGCAGAATTTGCTCTTTGCATTTATTCTTAATAAACTGATATTTGTAAAAGTGCCACAGCACAAGCGGAAAATGCAGCATGTAAATCCATTGTTGTGTCCTTGCATTTCTTCAGGAAACAAAACCCGATTTACTTTTGCTTCCCGTTGTTTTCACAGCTTCATTTCAAAGCAAGGCAAAAGCTAAAGCAACCTCAAGCAAAGATAAAGGGTTTTCCACCTCTCTATGCCAATACACCAGAGGGTTTTTTTCCAGGAACTTCCTGCATAAAATCCCCTAATATTTACCACCCATTCGGGGCACATGCCAAATCTCAAAAGGTATTTAGCAGCACAATGCTCCATTAAGGTGTTCGTACCCATCATGTGATATCCCCTCACAATGGAACAAACCTTGATTGGTTACGGTTTTGAGTTTTGTTGGTGGAGAACTCTAAATCTAAGACTTGAACTGTAATTGCATTTGCTAGCGAACAACTTGAAGAAAAGAAGCGAGCAGAAAACAATCTGGAATGTAGCAGCATAAAATCTGCAGCCACATGGACACACACGGCATTCTGAAAAACAAACCGTGCACACTGTCTTACTTCCTGTGGCATGGACGCACCTTATTCGAGTCAATGCTGTTAACCTGAAACCACATATAGTAAGTTACAATCATTATATGCATATGACAGAAAAATATGTTTATACTAAATTCTTGGCACAAGAAAAGCTGTACTAGTTAATGTCTATTTGCTTCTAAAAGGGCCCTGAGCTATTTCCTTTGGATTCTGAGTAGTATTTTAAAGGTAGGCTTTCTACCCCGCAAGGACGTGTTCTCTCCATAGCTGCTAACAATGCATGCATACATTTACCAATCCCATTTCCTTCTGTATCAATGGCAGTCATGTCTCAAGTCTAATTTCTACCAGCATTATGCAGACAGCAGTGGTAGGTCATCTTTTGGGCAAATTTAGTACAGAGATGAGATTCTCCTAAGAAACATATGCACCTACAAAAAAAGAAGGAAATGTAGACATGTATACAGTCACAGCTGGAAAAAAACAACATATGGCTTTGCCTTTTCAAATCTATTTTATAAAATTTCACCAAAATAAATTGTTTGAAGGCATGCATAGCAGTAACTAATGCAGTCACATGGCATTTCACCTCATATTAGCACACATTTAAAAATGTGAACAAAATGTTTAAACTCCTATAATATAAAAAAAAGGATTAATAACAACAACTATCGCCTGAAAGAATCAATGGTAAGATACAGCCAAATGTTATCAAGGAAACCCCAAACGGAGGGGTTACAGTTCAACTGTATTTGCTGAATGTATTATATAATATGGCTTTGTAGTCTCTGTCTTGTAATAGAAATACTTTCAAGTCTGGTATCAAATGTAGATATATTCAACCAAATTTCGCTGTTAAAGAGCTGGTTTACGATAAAACATTTAATAACATCTCAGGTGAAGTGTCATCGCTTTTTTTTACAAGTTAACATCTGTATAAAACACAACAAAGTTCTTTCATTGTTTCATTCATGGCTGTCATTAAGGTAGTGGGATCTACATGAAGCAGTATGTCGCACACAATTTTTAAAACGTACTCAAATTCTGAGACATCTGGAAAAACCATGATGCATGAAAATAATACGTGACGTTTTCCGATAGCGTGGCGCATCCGATGTCTTTAGCAAACACTAGCACCGATGTTTAGTGAGTCTGAATAAAGTTGGCTTATTATTATTTTGCATAACTTGTAGACAGCACAGAATATTTTACCAAGTTTATGGCCAAAAGAAACCATCAAAGAAACTCAGCCACGTCTCACCAATATTGATTGATGTGGCTGATCTTCTTAATGGTCTCTTGTGACCGTAAGATTAGTAAAAAGCTATGAACTTGAAACTTTAGCCTGTATACATAATGGATAATCTTGTCATGGACACACAGACCGTTTTGTTTTATCTGAATATGCTGTAAGTAGAGATGGTATTTTAACTCAGAATACAGTATGCACTCAATGTCAAGGAAGATGTCTGAAATTACCAATGAGTGCATAATTTTAGCATGAGGTCTGTGCAATGGAAACTTCCTTTAACTAAAGTACAGCAACCTTGATATTGATTCTGCTAAGTAAGGGGTACTGGGGGTGAAGCACTCAGTCTGATACTTAGTGCAGAGGATTAAGGCTATAACCTGTTAACAAGCTGCTTCCTATAGCCAAGGATATAGGGTTTGATTCCTTTCACCTTCATATGTGACTCTGAGCAAGTCACTTAACTATACAGTGCTTCCACGGTCACTTATAAAATGGCACACTTGCATCCAGTAGGCTTATCTAGTTAACAAATGTATATAATACATCAACTGCATGGAGGGGGGGGGGGGGGCATTGCTGTCTTACTGTACTTTTTTTTGGTCCACTTGGACCACATAGTAACAGCCTAGCATCCAGTCTGCTACATCCATGCCAGGTCTACAGCCATCCTTCTGCCACCCAATCTATTCCAATATTTGGTGGGGTTGTTCAAGGATCCTAACAGCATCCTGGGGCTTGGCTGTCTATGCTTCCATTCATGGGGGGTTCTGTTTATATGCTCTACCAACCTTCCCCACACCCTTATGCTCATCAGCTATGCCCAGGGGCAACTCCCCTCTATGGATCATGCCTTCCCTTAGGGAGCATCATCACTGAACGCCCATCCCTCCCCAGTGCTCTGTCATTTGCCTGAGTTGCTAATTCAACCCAGGTTGGCTGGGCCACAGTTAGGGTTTAATCCCTCTACTCCACCAGAGCGGCTACACTCTGTTGCATTTTCATGCACTTGCAAAGTCTGAGATTTTGTCATCTTTATTTATGATATGAATAGTAACAGCAGAGATGTGATTGGGAATGCAGTAGCATATGAAGAGTCACAGGTGAAAGCAGTGTCGCTCTGAGACCACTGCTGGCACAACCCTGCTTAAGGTCTTCATAAATGATGAGTACAGAACAAAAACAAAAATAAAGTATGGTGTTCCAGGATGCCCAAAACTGAATTAGTTATTCATGGAATAAGTATATCAGAAGTGTTAATATGTCAATAACACAAATGAAATTATGGGAAAATACACGGTACAGTTATATTGTATGTCTTTGAATCATCAACAATCTGAAAGTCGTAAATCTGATCCAACAGTACAAATGGTGCAAATGTGAAGGCAGCACATTACAAAACCAAGAATGGAAAACTACACCAATACCTTTACTAAAGCCAAAGACCCTGTACCAGTGTCCTACAAGGTACAACTCCCACTCAGTTCAGTCCCATCTTATGCATTAATGGTCCAGATCCTGTGAAGACACCAATGATGAAGCTAAAAGGATAGGTACTAAACCAAAGAAAAAAGTACCGGTGAGAACCTATGCCCATACCGTTACTGATAATAAAGGTACCGGAAGTACACAAATAAGTTGTGGAATGGACAATATTGACAAAAGTGGTAATATCAATAAGTTGAAAGTATTTTTGAACAAAGACTGTGAATTTGACCAGAAAAAAGTGCACAATGATTTATTTGATAATTTTGTACCTAAAGGGTCGTTGAAGGACATTATTTACATGTTTGGAAAGAAACTTAATTTGATTAAATCATTGAAGTTTGACAATGCATATCTGAGTAAATGTATCAGTTCTAATATTATACCCAAGGGTTTGAGGTTTTTTAAGCACCCTATGGGTATTGATATTAACGAAGATATTACTAATGAATTTAATTTGTTTTTTGATAACTGTGGTATTGAATATATGAAATTATTGATAAAATACAATGATGAAAAATTAATTAAGAGTATGCAAGAGGTTGAAAAAATAAATGAAGTGATTTTAAAAGATTTATTATTTACACAGTGGGAAAGATTATATACAAAACAATTTAATGTGGCTGAATCTAATGCTAAAAAAGCTTTTGAGAGAAAAAGTATTAAAATGAAGAGGGATATTCAACAATACAACAGTGGGACTGCCTATCAATGGAGTTATAACACTCAGGATGGATATGATTTTAATTATTATGAAAAGAAAGATGAAATTAATCAGACGGATAGGAATTCACATTTTTTGGAAAAACAGACAGGCAGGACAAGAGACTGGAAATGGGGAGGGAATTGGAAAAAATCTCAACAACACTAATGGTAAAGAATGGAAAATCAAAGGCAAATGAGAATATAGATCATGATTACATGATAGATGAAGAAATTATAGATATTCGATCAGATATTACTACTGTAGGAGTTATTAATAGCTATAAACAATTTAATATTTATAACTATACGGATGTAGAATTAAGTATATCCCATTTCAACCTGTTTTCTAAGGGATTAAAATATATTCCTACCACTAATTTCAAATTGGTTGATAATATCAGTCAAGTTAAATTATATACTAGGAAATTAAATTTAGCTGTTATGTTTAATAATAAGGAAGGGAATGGACAAAATATTCAAAATGGTCCTATCATTTTGAAAAAGAAGAGTACTTTTATGCCAGTCAGCCATCCAACTATAGCAGTGTTTGAGAAGTCTGTAATTAAACAACTGTATCAGTTGAATAACACACTCAGGGGTAAAAAAATTAAAAGTGATTTATCTGAAGATGAGGAGACAATTCTAAATGAGTTAAGGAACGACAGAACAATTCGCGTAATGAAGCCTGATAAAGGAGGGGGTATTGTTTTGCATGATCAGTTGGCTTATTCTTCTAAGATTTCTGATATATTACATTCTACTGACAATTACGAAGTGGTTTCATTAAATGAGGAGAATTTAGCATACAGAAGAATTAATTTACATATTGAAGAATTTTTAATTGATAGACGTATAACTATGGATACTTATAATTACCTAAGAGTAGAACATCCAGTGATAGCAACATTAGTAGGTATACCTAAGATTCACAAGAATATCGATGATCCGCCTTTTAGACCTATTGTCTCTGGCAGTAGATCTACAACCTTCCCATTGGAGGTGACTATTGATACTATGCTGAAATCTATATATGAAAAAATCCCCCATTTGGTGAAAGACTCTTGGGAGTTTTTGTCCCAATATCCTATTGATACCTTTAACGAAAGTGTAAGATTTGTTACTATTGATGTAATTGACCTTTATTCTTGTACTCCGAAAGATGAAAGTCTAGAGGCTTTCGTTAGAAGTATGAAGAAGTATGCTGATTATGAATGGGACAAAATTTGTCTCATCATGGAGATGATGAGTATAGTGCTTGAACATAATTATATTTATTTTGAAGGTGAAATTTTCAGACAGAAAAGGGGCGTAGCAATGGGTGCAGCTTGCGCCCCGGTGTTCGCTAACCTGGTCATGCTTGACTGGGAAGAACTGAGTATCTTTCAAAGTGAATATTATAAAAATATCAAATACTATTCTCGTTTCCTGGATGACATCTACATTTTATGGGAAGGTAGTGAAAAGAGTTTGGATCAATTTTTGGATTATATCAATTCTAGTAGTACATTTCTCAAATTTACTTGTTCTCACAGTCAGATAGGTTTACCCTATTTAGACACCTTCATTTACAAAGATAATACTCAATTTTCATCTCGAATACATAGGAAGTCCACCTTCTCTAATAGTTACCTTGAATTTTCTAGTAATCACCCCAAAAGTTTGATGAGAAATATATTTAAGGGACAATTAGTTCGAGCAATAAGAATGACATTGTCATATATTAATATGTTGGAGGAGGTAACATATATAACTAAGTTATTCAAAGATAGAGGGTATGATGCAAAAATGATGGATAAGGTAAAAAAACAAGTAGTGAAGGGATGGGGGAGTGTATAGATTCCTTTATTAGGCTTAACCTATAGAAATTCCTATAATAGCAACGTGACACACAATTTTACCCCTAAATCTATTAATTTAAGTAGAGCATGTATTCTTGAGTTTGGACCACATATATATATATACAAGGTTAAAGAAATACTAAATAAAAATTGGAACATCATTCAGGCCGACACATATGTATCCAATATAGTTGGTAATAGGCCTTATTTTGTTAACAAAATGGGTCCCAATATAAAAAGAATTTTGGAGAAGGGACCAATATTAATAAAAAATATAGCTACACATACACAGAAATGTGGTAGTTGTAACTGGTGTTATTTGATCAACACCGAAGAAGTAGTAAGGTTAGATAATATTTCTAGGTCCTACATTAAATTTAGACAAGGAAATTGTAAAACTAAGTTTGTGGTTTATATCGCATTACGTGTTAAGTGTTCAGCTTTCTATATTGTAAAGACTGAGAGGCAGTTTAATAAGCGTATCTATGACCATATGTATTGTATTAAAAAGGGTGATGACAGGAATGCTCTGTATAGACATACAAACCAGTATGGTTTGGATCACTGGTTTACTTTTGGTATTATAGATACTATTAGGTCATACCCCAGAGGGGGTGACTGTAAAGGGTATCTATCTTTCCGTGAAATGGGGTGGCAACTATTCACGGACACCTCTACCAATCCTGGCCTGAATGATAATATTTCAATTAAACCTTTACTCATGTAAGACATTTTAACTAACAATATTTTAACTAACAAAATGTTATAACATTTTTTAATAACATTTTAAAACACATTACGAAACATTATATATTTATGAAGACTTAAATATTGTTGAAATACATTTTAATACATATATATATATATATATATACATATATATATATATATATATATATATATATATATATATACACATATATTTTGTTCTGAAATTACTCTGATTTGCATTTCATGTCATTAACTTATTTATATATTTATTTATTTAATAATATTATTCTTATTTTATGAGGTTTATTGTATTATAGTTTATGAATAGATTAGTTTTTATGAAATCATGCATTAGGTAGTAGTAGTATATTTGTGTAGATAGGTTTTGGTGCAGTGTGTCTTTAAATTTGTGAGCTCTGTTTTGGTGCCAGAAAAGTAATTTAAACTGGGCTAAATCAAAGATGTAAGTCAGTTCTGATGAAGCCTGCATTGTGTACAGGTGAAAGCGCTAAACTGTTTTTTGTGTATGTACCGTCTTTTATAATAAATTGTGGATTTTAGCCATAAGGGTGCTGCTGCTATCGTTTATTGGAAGTGAACTATTGGTACCTTGGTTACTATTTTTGTTGAGGGAGTCACCGGTTTCTCAAGACTACATAGCGAGTGGCGTTAGCTGGTTTTTGTCTAATTTTGGTTATTTAGTTGCTGCGAGTGCCGTCTTTTGGGTTACTGTTAATACAAAACCTGTTATTCTAACTGTTCTCAATTTACAAGTATATTTGAAATCTGTCCCTGATATTCTGGCCTTTTGTCTTTCCATCATTTTGGCTTTGTCCAAATTTCTTTTTCTAAGAGGTTGAGAGGACTGACCACTAAAGATATCAAACAATTAGAATGATGTCAAAGGTTGTTGCCAAAAAGATCACAGGTGTAAAGTTCCAGTGTTATCAGGAGAGGCTGGAAGCTCCATCACGTAAAGTGACTTACAGACTTCAGAAGTGGGAGATCTCTCTTGCTTACTGTGCCATTACGGACCTGTTTGTCCTGGACATCCTATATCTCCATAAGTTTATGGCTTTAGCAATACTAGAGCCAGTCTAGATCTAAATCTTTCCCAACTGATAAAAAAAATATTGTGGTGGGATGGGTTTATAAACCAGCACCTCCCACACATTTGGAACAAACTTCCCCTGCATGCTAAGCAGTGTGACCCACTATCTTTCTTTAAATATAACCTTCCATAAATGGGTTTCCATACATCTACTCCAGGATTGACTGGTATGGTCCCCACTGGAGAAAGAATGTATGATGTGAGGATATTGGGAGACGTAAATGACTCAATAAGACTCAATCGCTTTGAAATATCTATGAATCTATGAATACATACATTTCCATAATATGAAACTTCATCTGAGTTACATTTTCACTCTAAACAGTGGTGCACATCACAGGGTTGATTGCAAACATGGGGGAGTATATAGGGAACAAGTCCTTGTTTAGAAGGCAAACATCAATGTTTCTTAAAATTTACAGAATGGACCTTTATCTGATGGTTCAGCTATTTTTTTTGGTTGAGGAATCATAAGATATCTTCAATTTTGTATCTAAGGTGAGCTAATGCAACTGAATAGACTTTGATCAAGGTTGCATGTTCACTGCCGCTGTCAAATGCAGCAAACACTAAAAAACTTAGCTGTAAATAAGAAATAAAATTACATTCAGCTTAAACTTACAGAAAGAAAAATTGTTCTCTATGGAGGTAGTCAACATTTTTGTTACTTGAGAATTTACTTACGACTGTGCCTACATTTTCAATATCATCCAGATATTTCAACAACATAGTTCAATGAAGGAATAGCTCACTTTGCTGGTTAAAAAGTACTCAAATAGATGAGAACTATGCTGCAAATACAAATATTACAGTAAGCTGTAATACTGTTTGTCAGGTAGGTTACAAATTCATCCTAACCCAATGCATTCACGTATGCTTTGTTTTTGTTTTTTTTTTTTTTTTTTTTTGGTGATGGCCAGCAAACTCAATGAAAAAATTGCCAAACAATATAACTCAGCCTGGGGGCTTTGCCACCTCAGATGTAATTAACCTTATTTATTTAGTTGTGACAAGCCAAGTAGCTTATAAAACATTAAAAAAAAAAAAACAACAGTATTGCTCTTATATCTGAGAGAGGATAGAAGGGCCCCAGACCTCCTGCATAAATGGCAGGGGGGCAACACCCTCACTATAAATAATAATAAGCAGTTGTTGTTCTATTACTCCAGCTGTATGAAAAAAGGCTTTAATGTATCAGGTAGTTTTAAATCTATCCACATCCATTTGTCATACTTGCTCAAATGTTTTTATTTCTTTTTGTTACATTGTTATTGTAAAATTGACTAGACATATAGTGGAATTTATTTTTTTATTTTTAGTTTACATTTGTGTACATGGGTACTTCACTGATCACATTTGACCATCTGCAGGTACAGCTTACTGAATTAACTCACAAAAATAGAAAAGAGTTTATAAGAGTACATAGTGAATGAAAAAACTAACAAAAAGTAGAGCTGTCTAAGAATGTAGCATAACTGTAGATACCCTACTGATCACCATTGCAGGATTTCAAATGGTTGTCTTGCCAAACAGCCTGGGCATCCAGCTGGTGTACCAAAGCCAAAAGCTTACATAAAGCCACACGTCTGATGTATGACTTAAGCCCGTGGGTGTAAGTGTACATAAGTGGATGTATGAACATGAAAATCTCAGAGTACCTTAAGTCCAGGAGAACTGGAGATACTAGAAGACACAGGAGAGAAAAAGTCAGTTTAGAAGGGAGAAGGCAGAGAATAGCTGTCTCTTGGTCCACGCGAAGAAGGGCAAAACGAAGATAAAGACACCTAAGGGGGGTGGATGGGTGGGAAGGAATACTGCAACAGTAAACACTAGGACATTGACTGTTATAGTAAGTTCTCATACACCTTTACTGTGTCTTTCTTTAGATCACTTTTTCAGTCTTCAAAACTGTTTGGTGATTATAAAAGCTTTATGAGTGGTACAAGGTGGATGGATCAGTTATAGGAGAGCTGTCCATCAATCCACAGAGGACTGAGCTGGCAAAGGAAGCTCTGATTAGAGAAGGCATCTACCCTATAGTGCTTGGTAAAGGTATTTACAGAAGACCAAGTTGCTTCTTCTAGGATGGTTCTTATGTGAATACCTTTACAGAATGCTCCAGAAAAGGCCACTGCTCTAGTGAAATGTGCTTTTACAGCAGGAGGTAAACATTTCCTATGGCGAGTGTAACAAAAGAAAATGGACTTAGAAATCCAGTTATCAATACTTCATTTAGAAACCAGGTTTCCCAACTTGGCTTCTTGAAAGGAAGAACAGCTGGTCAATCTTGGAGATAGACTTGGTCTAGTCCAAGTAAAATTTGAGCTGCCTATGTATATCTGGAGAATGAAGGTTTCCCTCTCCCTTGTTCTGAGGGTTAGGGAAAAAGGCAGGAATACTGGCGGCCTGATTGAAAGATAGCTCAATGACCACTTTAGGCATAAATGAGGGGTTGGTCCTCAGAGACGCTCTGTCCTTATGAAAAATAAGGGAGGGAGGGGTTGCAATCAGGGCTTGGAGCACCAAAACTCTTCTAGTAGAAGTAAGGACTATTAGAAGTATGGTTTTCCAAGCACAGAATCTGAATGCAGCAGGAACTGGTTCAAACCCTACTGGTTCAAATGGGGGAAGAGTGAGGTTTCCAAGGACAAAGTTAAGGTCCCAAGGTGGTGGAATAGCTTTCCTAGGAGGTTGTAAATGAAAGATGCCTTTAAGAAACTGTTTTACCTCCAGTTTGGAAAGAAGAGGGTGTTCAGAGGCAAGCATGTGGAAATGACCAGTAAGTGGGCCTTGACTGATGAGTATGCAAGACTGGCTTTAAGTAGCTCACAGAAATAAGAGAAAATAGTAGGAGACCCACATTGTATAGGACCCTGTTCTCTAGCATGACACCAGACAAAACATCCTTTCCATATGAATATGTAAGACATTCCAGTGGTAGGTTTTCTTACCCTTTGAAGAACCTGTAGTACATCACCAGAAAACTGGTGTCTGAAAGAGATCAGAATCCAATCATCCATATGGTCAGGCTGAGTGAAGTAGTGAGCCCTTTTACTGTTGTACACTCTGTGGGGTAACTTGTCAAGGTGATAGGGAATGGGGAACCAGTGCTGCCTGGGTCAAAAGAGAGTCACTAGCAAGATTTTTGGAATGCCTCACTGACTCTAACAAGATCTTTTGCAATAGTGGCAGGGGAGGAAAGGCATATATAAATCTCCCTTTCCAAGGAAAGGGCATGGCATCCATCCTCCATACCTGATGGCAAGAAGTTTTGGAGCAAAACAGCTGCAGCTGCCTGTTTCATTGTCGATGGAGGCAAATAAGTCTATCTGTGGGATACCCCATTTGTGGACTATGTCTAGGAAGACCACTCTAGCATCCATTTGTGAAGGCTTTCCCTTGATCTGCTTAGAACATATGCCAGGACATTGTCCTGAGAAGGAATGTAAACCAATTGGAGGTACATGTTTCTCATATGACCTGTTCCCATGCTGCAAGAGGCAAACTGCATACCTAATAAGACCTCCCCCCTTGCTTGCTTATGTATCACATGACAGTAGTGTTGTCTGTGAAAATTCTGAGTGTACCAGAAGTCCAGGTATGAGGAAATCTATAATGCCTGAATCATAATCTGCATTTCCTTCAGGTTGATGTGTTCTGTCCTCTGATTTGATGGCCATTGGTTCTGGACTCTAAGGAGCCTATCCATGCCCCCCAGCCTACATTTGAGGCATATGTGTGCAGTTCCTGGTGAGGTATCTGCAACTTAAATGGTAGGCCTGAGTTGATGTTTTTACTTGTGATATCCACCACTGATGGTCTTTCTTTTGAAAGGAGAGGAGTGGGATCTGGATGTCAAGATGGTTAGAATTCTGGGACCAGATAGCATCAGGTACGATTGAATCTTTTGCATATGAGGTCTGGCAAAGAGCACCATGGGTATGGTTGCTATCATGAATCTCACAGTCCTGATTGGGGGAGGGGGGCAGAGAGACTGAAAGTAGGTGGAGAGGCTCTGTACCTTGTCTAATGAGAGGAAAGTCTGCATAAGTTTTGTGTCCAGTCTGTAGCCCAGAAAGACCAGGTATTGGGTAGATTTCAGAGTCGATTTTTTAAACTGATCGTGAATCCCAGACTCTGATGGAGAGAAATACTGAAGATGAGATATTGAAGAAGGGTCTGCTGAGTTGGTATCTATATTAACCTGTCATTTATATATGGGAATAATTGAATTCCCTGATTTCTGCAAAAGGTGATACCTGGGGTAAGGCACTTTGTGAATACCCTGGGGGCTGCAGACAATCCAAAGGGTAAAGCAGACAATGGAAAGTATGATTAACAAGCTGAAAAGCATGGATGTTTCCTGATGGAAGGGTGGATGGTGATGTGGAGATAGGCATCCTACAGATCCAAAGACAATAGGAAGGTCAGAGGAAGGATGAAGGCCAAGCCAGTCTGAAGTGACAACATTGAGAAAGGTATTGAGGAGGGGACAATTCAGTACAGGTATCCATTCTTCTTTTCTTTGTACTAGAAAAAGTCTAGAATAGAAAACGCTCCTCCTACATGCTGTATCTACTGTACCTTGGCTGAGCAGGGCTTGAAGGATAGGAGATAGGAGTTTTACCTTACTGGGAAACAGTGGAGGAATTCCCTTAAAAGGTTGAATTTCCTTCCAAGCCATTTTATAACCCTGATGAATAACACAAAGGATCTATTGAGCTGCCAGTTTGAAAGGGACAAGGTTAGTCTTTTTGACTGAGGGAGAGATGGACTGAGGTAGTCAGGAGGAGGTAGAAAGTAGTCAAGCTGATTTGTCTGGATTGGGAGGCCTCCCAAACTTAGAATCTCTGTCTGGTTTATATTCAGACTTCTTTCTAAACACTTTCTTGCCCCTGTGTGGAGGTCTAGATTCCCTGTGAGAGGAGGAGGTGGGCTTAGCTGGGTGGTTACTCTGATACCTGGGGGCAACGTGAGGAAAATTTGTCTACAATCCTACATAATCTTACCTTGCTTTTACGAGAAGTTAAACAGTTAGGCTTTAATGCCCCCAGGTAAGGAATGACAGCAAAGCCATGCATACCTTTTATTGACAACTCTAGTAGCAGCCATTCTGGAAGAAGCTTTCACTGCATCACAGCTATACCTCATGCTATTACCCAGCAACCTGTGGAAGCCTGAACCACCATAGAAATAGCCTGCTGCTTAATGCCAGGAACTTCCAGGGAGGACAGGCTCTTATTCAAATTAGCCAGAAGACCCAGTAGATATTTTGTCATTTGAGTCTGATAATTCAAAGATCTGAATGCCAGAATGGAGGAGTTTACCTTTTTTCCAGATCGATTTCCCTGCTATCTTTATCTGAGGGAAGGCATTTGCTGTAGGTAAAAGCTTGGATGGCTTGTCCACAGAGACAGAAAAAGCAAGCGGATACAGCAAAGGGGTTTTCTACAGGAACTTTAAATCCTCAGTCATTTTATAAACTGTATCAGATCTTTTAGGTGTTGGGAGTTGAGAATCAGGAAGTGGATACAAAGGCATCCAGAACAGCCTTCAGGGGAGTATACCTCTAGCAAGTTGTAATATCTTTTTGTACATCAGAAATTTGTCTGGACTCCTACTCAGAATGCTTCATCATACTACATATTATTTCTTCAAATGGGATTTCATCTACTGGAAAATCAGGGAATAAGATGGCCTCATCACCAGAGGCCATTTGACCAGAGGAGTGAATCTGGGAAGTGTAAACCAGAGATCATTCATTTGAATCAAACGCTGCCTCATCTTCCTCCGAGGAGTTTCCAGGTATCTCTTGTGAAAAGCAGCAGGCGTAGGAGTAGAAGAGACAAAAGATGATGATCTGAGATCCAAGATCGCCTTAAATATGCCTTGTGAAAAATCCATCCATGCTTTTTCCTGGAACATCGGGGTAGAGGAAACATTTTTTTTGTTTCTTTTTCTTCTTAAGAGCGATGTCAACTTGAAGAAGCCATGGTGGATCTGACCAGACATACCTCAATTAATGAACCAGGTACTTCTTCCCTTAATGATATTTGTGGAAAACCCTTGAGCCCTTCTAAAAGGATAAGACAAGGTTCTTCCTTCTCATTGCTATCAGTAAGATCAGTCAAATTGGACACATGGGAATCAGACACCATACCGGCTTCCAGTGGGGACATGGTAGCGGGAGCCTGAGGAATAGCTGAATATACAGTGGGTTACAAAATTTTAGTGGGTAAGGCTGAGCCCATCTGGGTAGTCACAGGATCAGGCCAAGGTCTTTTAAACTTCTTCGAAATGAGCTGGACATCAGGAGTGAAAGGATCTGCCATTTTAGCTTGGGAGAGGTGCTTAAGGCACTGAATCTCCAAATAAGTATCAAGGGAGGAAAGGTGCAATCACAGGGTTTTTGGTGCAAACAATTGGCATATACTGAAATTTTTATAACTGTGTTCGGCACCAAGGCAAAAACGGCACTAGGAGTGGAGATAGATCCTTGCAGGGAATCTACCTATCACAATCAAACTTTCCAATCCTAGCTCACATCTAATAGAACTAATATTACAAAACATTTAGGAAAAAACAAGTAAGGTTCCCCAATCCGGAAGTTATCTGAAGCAGTGAAGGTACAAAATCCCAGCCATCACATGTTGAACAGACAGATGGGTGCAAGACCGTGATTCCAACTTGCAGTGAGATAGTTTGGGGCTTTTACACTCGTACTGCTGCTCAAGTACCCTGACATCTCTGGGTGTAGGTCATGCATTGGATGTAAGACTTTATTAAATGCACTGGCTATGGTACCCCCAGCCAGACATCCAAGATATTTGGTGAGATAACCCCAACAGTTTAGAGTACTGCAACAGCAACCTAAAGAAGGAAATCAAAATATTTACAATATAATGGCTGAAGAGATTGCGCACACAGTGAAAAATAAAGCACAAAAATCACTTACTAGAAGATAAAAAAAAAAATAAGACAAACAAATCGTATCAAAACAGGTATGAGATACTGAGATGAGAGCTGAAATTTGAAAGTTGAGAAATCAAGACATTGGGTGATATGGCTAGCTAAAAAGCAAATACATTCAATTAGCTTTTGTGGTAATTTTTGAGTTGTATTATAAAGGTGTAAAAGGAGGATTGTATAGTGAAATCACTGGGTACATATTACTACAGTTTAAGGGCAAGAAGATAGAATGAATGGTCTGTGCAGTGTACTTTGCATTGTGATACAAGAACAAAGAATGAATGGTTTGTGCAGTGTACTTTGCATTGTGATACAAGAACAAAGAATGAATGGTCTGTGCAGTGTACTTTGCATTGTGATACAAGAACAAAGAATGAATGGTTTGTGCAGTGTACTTTGCACTGTGATATCTGAATGGTTAACTGATTTGGAGAGGATTCTCAGATTGTAGAGTATTTTTTCTGTGAAATTTGGCTACAAGAGGTAACAAGGATAATGGTCTGTTAGGTACATTATTAGTAAACTAATAGTAGGTTAGTTACATTATTAGTAAATTAATGGTAGGTTAGTTACATTACTAGTAAACTAATACTAGGTTAGTTACATTATTAGTAAATTAATGGTAGGTTAGTTGCATTATTAGTAAACTAATGGTAGGTTAGTTGCATTATTAGTAAACTAATGGTAGGTTGGTTACATTATTAGTAAACTAATGATAGGTTAGTGCCATGGTCAATTGGTAGTCATCTGGCTTTGGCAAAAGGGATACAGCTATGCGATGATATTACCATATACAACATAAATAAAAAGATAAACTATTAAAATAGACATTTTAGGATGGTACAAGTTGCACTGGTTTCAGATCAACCAGAATAAATTAGTACAGGTCTACTATAACAGACCAGTGCTGCTCACTCCACATCCTACCAAATGTAGACACCTTTCTATCACTTTCTACACCGCTGTGCAATAGATAAATAATTACAGCTGCGGGACATCTTTTGTGGATGTTGCATTCTGCACCACTGATGTGAGGCACCTGCACCAATTAAAGGAAATTCCCCTTTTCTCCAAGTCATTGCAAATTCCAAACACCAGGAGTGGTGTAATTTGCTTTAACTTGACTCCTTACAGTGTCCTACAGCAATGGTTAAGTGAGGCAGTGGGATTGTATGATGCTAACTTGGGCACTGGGTAGTCAAGATTTGGTAAAACAGACCCTTTAGTGCTATAGATATTGAGACTTGGACAAGCTCCATTTCTGAATGCCACTGCCACCATTAGATGACTTACTGTATATACATGATATTCAGAAAATGAAGTTATTTTTAGCCTGTAAGACAGTTCTAGCCTGCCTAGTTCCTCTTCAAATTCCTCTTTAGTTGCCAGGATTTTGCAAGTCTCAAACAACACAAAATTACATTTACTGAATGGTCAAAATAGTGACATTATGACTGCAGTTATGTGAAACTGGTTCTACATAAACAATATAATAATCCCTCTATTTGAACAATGTACACAGTTGGGCGTCGGGCTGACAACTCGGCACCATAAAAATCGACTGCCAATCATTAGCGGACCGGAGTTCCCCTGTGGTGACCCCTAACCAGGAAAAGCTGAAAAGACAAACAACAACACATGTAAATTTCACCTATTTATATCAGTAGCTAAAGTTTTTTTTCTTAAGTTACAGTCCAAAATAGTTTGCAGAACTACACAGATGTAATTAATTTTTGAAAGCTCATTCTAGGCTAGCTGTGCTTCTGGGTCATTTTAAGCCTAGCCAATGATCCTTCTAAAGCTGTGACTCAACCCCTGTAGCTTGTGACTGTGAGATAAGCACCTTATACCAGCCCCCAACTTGAAAACTTTAACTGTTTGACATACTGCTGGATTTGTACACCTGCAAGCTACATCAACATTCTCTACACCTCAGCACTATCTGAGCACACCACAAAAGTGCTGTTGGAGTCTCACAGCTTTGCATACTGTGTGCTTAACAACATGTTCGCCAGAAATTATGAATCATGCATTTTGTGCGTTCTAAAATGGACTTTATGTTTTCATATTTGTGCAAATATAATGTGGGATAATAAGGTAAGATGATAAAGAAGAAAGGCATGACCATGAAACATGAAAGGAATAGAAACGAGAAAAAAATGGGGAGGCTGAAGTACTCGATCATTCATTCATTCTGTCATATTGGCTTTATTCTGTTTAATATCAAGGTGGAGCCGAAGCATATTCCAAACTCAGCAGAGAAACTATTGTTGCCTGAATGGGATGCCAGTCTACCACATAAGGACTACACACACACACACACACACACACACACACACACACACACACACACGCGCACACACACACACACACACACACACACACACACACACACGCACACACACACGGACGGACACACACACGGACGGACACACACACACACACGGACGGACACACACACACACACACACACACACACACACACACACACACACAAATACACACACACGTCAAATCTCATACTGCATATCTTTGGAATGTGATGAGAATTGAAGCACCAAGAATAAAGACACAATCACAGGGAAGACATGCAAATTCCACACAAAAAGCATCTAACAAGGGAAATGCATCGGAGAACTAAGAACTAAGGCAGTTATGTTAAGTACCACTGTACCACCCAGTAAACGTATTTTAAACATTCTAATGGCTTCTTAACCATGCAATTTGTGAAGTTGATTTTACAGTCATAGTCAACAACCTTGCTCATTATTGTGTGAAAAAATTATTACATGTATGTTTTGTGAAATCACCTTACGCCAAATAAGATAATGATAAACTGTCTGGAGATGAAGCAACAAGCCAAAACATTAAGAAAGAAAGTCTGGGGAACAGTCGTACAATATTCTCAATCAGAGAAGTAATAGTGAACAATTCTTTCTTAAGCCTCTTCATTCAGCTGTACTGTATCAGTACTGCATTTTCTTTGACAACTCACTGACAATGTAAAGTGAACATCAGTACGATGACACATTGGGAATAGTAGTGTTCACTTATACTGCAGCCCAGAGCAGTTCATTTAACATAACACTTCCCCTAGTTACATGTATCCTGATCTGATGCTTCTCACAAATGTAAACTTTTTTGCTATTTTCTGTGGGTTGCTAGAAAAAATGCCTGGGCTGTAACTTTAGCATTCTTCATGCAAAAAGGCAGAAGGCCATACTAGCAACATAATTGTCATATAGGGCACACTGGCACACTGCCTGGAATCTAATGGCAATTTCTTGAATGCTGTACTAGAACAAGATGGCAGTTACACAACTCACAAATAAAGTTAACAAAATGAAGTTGCTCATCCAAATAAGCAACACAAGAATGAACAATTCAATAATGCTTGTGCACATACTATAACCTATGCAGCAGGGCATGCTGACAGCTTTTAGAATGTACTGTGAAGAAAGTTAATTTCTAAAATTTCCAAGACATAAAACAGAGATTCTGTTTTGGCATTTGATGACTGCATGTGTACCATCTAGGTTACACATCAATAAATAATGGGGCGGCTCAATACATTTTTTTCCAAGGCTGGGTGACCTCAGGGACAAAGCACAGAGGTGTGTGAGGCAAAACTCCCACAATGCTTAGGGATATTATCTAATGCATTTCCAGGAAGGAACTAACTTTTCAACAGATTCCATTTACAGACCATGAATTCAGTGAATTGAAATTTGACTAATAGAAGTGACAACTAACAGTGAATATTTTTTTCATGACTGCATGTTAGATAATCTTTTTGTCTCTGAGGTACAGCGATTTCAAAAATATATACTATGACTGCGTGCAGGATACGGCCCTCCCCCTTTTGAGTGGTGCACAGGTCTTCCATCTTGCAAAAACAGCTTTAATAACAGTCAATTTAGCAGTTTGCTTTTTCTTCTATTGATTGTGTTTACATGTTTGGAACTATGGGACTCACAGTTCTACATTTATAATTTCCTAAGAAGCACCAGCACTCAGTAAAGGCATCTGTGTTTGCATAACAGTGTCTGGTAATTTGAAAGGTCTTGCATACTTGGCATAGAAATAAGACAACACAATTATCTTTATTATCTTTACCAAGGTACAGTTCATTAAAAATAATAATGCACTGCCAACTACAACAGGCAGTACACCATTTAAAGACAAATTAAACAACATCTACATTTTACTAAATTTAGGAGGAGACTGGAGTAGCACATTAAGCCAGCTTGTGAGCTTCTGGATGGAAGTCCATGTTACTCAAACAGTCCTGTAAATAGACTAGATTCTGAAACTCAGAAAATATCTGGGATCAAAAATGCAATTATTGATAAAATGAAATAATCTGTCAGAGTACAAGTGTATCATGATGAGGTCTGCACAGCATTGTAAAAAAGAGAGATTAATGACATAAACCTATAGATTTCTAGAGAGAACCACCCTGTATTTTTTTCTTTTTAATAGGAAAATGTAGAATGAACCTAATGAATTAAAATACCACACATATAGATCAGGCTATCAAGACATTGACATTTTTATGTAACTCATCACTGTAATTTCCTAATAGGAAGGTTTACAAAAAATGTTTTCATCTGCTCAAATTTAAATCAAGACTTACAAGCATGACTGTTGCAACATTTTACACAGACCATTTCACAATAATGTTAAATGATCTTGAAAGATCTCAGTAAGCTACTTTGCAAAGCTCTTCTACCCAAGAATCTGTCATTATGACTGCAAACTACTTCACTACAATCCCAACCACCAGATATAAGAATAAAACACAGTTACATAATTAAAAAGATAAACCTTTACTACTGTGCCCTAAACTTAGTGTATAGCATAAATCAACAATTGTATCACATCTTTGTGCAGTGTGATATAAAAGTTCATAACATTAACACAAGACTGCTAACCAAATGACATATCAACACAGTAACATCACATCCACACACGTACCAGAAGTTATACTGCACTTTCATCTTTACAGTAAACTTGAATTTTTCAGAATATGAAAACTGCATACTAACACAGTTTAATTAATAACAGAACATCATATGACTTCCTGACGTCACTTCTCTTATGACAGTCATGGAAATCCCAAGTATATTGATCTTGTGAATATGGGCCCACTGCAGTACACCAAATTTATCATTGGTTGGCATCTGTTTAGCCAACAGTATATGATCAACTATACAAATGGTTGACAAGTGTGTAAGATCGCGTATTTCTCAGGGTAGGAAAATATACCCTTTCCCTGAGAATGTGTGATCTGAACAGTTAGTATTTATAATTAGCAAGATGGTTGAGGGGCTGCAGGGGGGGGGGGGGGGTTGCCACCTGCAAAAAAATTGTGTTATATTTATTTTTTTACATTTAAGTTTTGCATGCAGTGAGTGGATGTCAAATACTACTGCTGAAATGCTGGAAGAACTTATGATTAAGGAGATAACATTTGGTACATTCCTTACAAATATAAATATCTGCTTGTGAAACAGGAATGTACCAATGCTGAAGAGATGTCTAGGGTGATACTGATGTAGCCAGAAGGCCACAAATGTGCAAAAATGTAACAAACACCATACATGGGTATGAGGAGAGACAACAGGGGCAGCCAAACCATTATAGCAGGTTGCACAGGGAAAGGGGGAAGACCCTGGCTTTAGTACATGCCTAGGTCTTTGGTAGAAGTTTTCAATAAAACTGGATGGAGAAAATACAGTACAAAGGCCCATAGATATGAGCTGCAGAACAAAAATAATATGGGCAACATGTAGAGGCAGAACCATACTTGTTTTGGGTTGTGTGGAGATAATCACTGTTCCAAGCTACTACAGGGTTCTGTATCATGTTCAGGTGGAGAGGAAAGGCAGCATTTAATTATTATTTACTGTCATTTATTTACGGTGAAAGTCTGACTGAGCAGTGCCTTTTTCAGTGGAGGCCTGGGTAGAAAAGCTCCATTATATAAACATCATGGGCGTCATTTGCATTGTTTCATCATATACAGTCAATTTCATTCATGAGCAACAACTGCATTACTCAGACATGCTTGAAATCAGTTACATCATTTGCAAACTGTTTCCATTAAAAATAACAGTTACATGGGTTGCATATGACTACAATTTTTTTTTAATACAGGAAGGTATATATTCAGTGCAATATCATCAGTATGCATAGATTGTCAGGTTTTAGAATATTTTTATTATAAAGACTTTTCCAAAATGTAAGATATAAGAAGATATGACAAAGAGTTACAGCAGACACAAGGAAGACAAAGGAGATGACATTTGAGAGGAACGTAGAGTAGTGAGAATAGTGCATTACGTTTTGTGCAGCACAGACACAGCACAAATTCATACAGCTAAATTAGTGCCAGTTTAATTGGGTGCTGCGTGTGCACTGCCAGGAAAGGTGCAGCATCAGACATGACAACTATTAAGCTTGCAGTTGTTATGAAAAAGCAGCACATTCCTTGGCAGCTAAGGCCATGGAAGGGACCCATTTTGAACTACCACAGTTTATTTGGATTATGAAAAGAGTAATGGGAAAAAAAGTTGCAGTGCATGACAATACCTTAGCAGAGATTTTAATAGAAATGATTTTGATGTTGCAGCACCGTTGTGTACCTGTAGTAGTTACACGCAATCAGGCATGGATGGATCGACATGTGGAGCAGCAACAGGGGAGACCCAGCTAGTATGGACACATGCGGCCGAGGCTGTGCATGTGGCTATTTTTTTTCCATTTTGGGGAAGGGAGTTAAGACTGTTGAGGCAATCCACAGTACCTACGGTGACTGTCCTTCACAGGGCAAGTTCAAGGTTTCAGTCACTTTGTCATTGACTCCCAGTGGAAGCTAGCATGGTGGTAGAAGGGCTGAAGTTACTGGAATGATAGAAAGCCATATTGGGTGATGCCATGATGTGCATGACCTCTCCAAAGAATACTTAGAGCAGTGTGGCAGCGGCCTATTGTTCCAGGGCTTTGTCCTGTACATAATGGACCATGTCTCGATTTTGGCCTTGTGGAAAATTCACTTCAAGATGTCACTTACCTTCACCCAGTGCACATTCCCACCAAATGGGAAGTTTCTGCCCTCTAGGGACAAATGAATGTATCATCTCACAGTTAATCTAGAGGTTAGTATGAAGAAGCCAAATGGCAAACAAAGATAACAATCAGTTACGACCAATTTATCAATAAAGTACACCTCGCAAATGTCTGTAATCTTGACTCATATTTTTGCCCTGTCTCTCCTAAAAGCTTTCATTTTTTTGGTAACTAACTAAGGTCAGTGAAAAATGCCAGATATTACAGCCACTGTTCTCTAATGGTAATGATTTAAAATTATCTCTGATTCTGGGCCTTTGTTTCCCCTGTTATCTTTGGCTTTGTTTCTGATTCTAGAGCAATGTAGCAGGGCACTAATGACTAAAGGCTTTACTGTATCACAGGAGGATATCTTTTGATGAAGATAAAGTACAGTAAGTGAAAAAAATAAGTGAATTATTACAAAATAACAGTTGTCATTAAATATTTGTGAAATGGGATTGTAATACTCACTTCTAGGTGGACAGAAATGCTCCACTCTATGAAGCAGGTTTATCACTTACAACTCATTCTTAACTTTGTTCTATTAAAACATAAATTCCTTAGAAACCACATAAAGCTGAAATCCATGTCACTATTTTTTTTGTTTATCATTTTCAGTGGGTCATACAGAAATGCCAGCTAGTATGTATTTGTGCACATGCATTTGGCATGCCTTCTAAATGCTGCTCACATACCTCTCAACAGTATAGGTTTTCGCAGAATGTCCAGATTTTTGCCTAATATTGTTGGTCCGTTTTTTTTATAAAATTGTGGCTTTCTGGCAAATTAGTGGCGAATCATTAAAGACTGAAGTTAGAAAATAATGACAGACATTTGAGTTTTAGGCTTTATACCCTTCAGAAAATTCATGTTAATGCAAAACCTGTTATTCTATCAACTTTCTATGTTTGTAAGAGTAATATTTAAAAGTGTCATCATCACACTGATAGGCAAATCTCCATATAGAAAAGCACAAAACAGTCTCAACTAGAAAGCACACATATTTAACCAAAAAACAGGATTCTCAGTCCCATTACATTTCAATACATTGTCACTCTAACACAGCAACTGAATAAGTCTAAGACAAGTGAACCCTCCTCTGATTTTCACTCCCTGGATGCCTGTGAACTGGTCCTGGAAATGTATTGCTCTCATATGAGGGAAGTGATACAGTGCCATACAGCAGAGTTTAACAATCATACTTCCACAGACCTAACAGTAGAAATGTATAGTCCTGCGTCTGTTACACTGTAGGGGTACTGGAAGGTATGTTAAGGAAAGAGACCCATTACTGTCAATGATGTTTACTTCCAATGAAAATTTGATGTTTCTAAGAGGATACCATGCTTCACAGTTTCAAAGTTATGTAGTCTCATGCACAAAAAATAAACAGAAGACGCCTGTTGCTGATTCTGAAAGAAAATTCTTAAATGCATGGAAAAATTATCCAGGCTCTGCAAGCACGAAAGCTTTAAGTGATTGACTTACAGGCTAGACAGCTGCTATCTATGTCACGATAGCTGCCAGCAGTCTGTGCTATATGCCAGTGATAGGTAGAAAGGATAAAGTATATAATTGTAACTGCTCTAACAATCTATAGATGTCAGTTACACAGTTCACTTGCTTTGTACTCTTACTGCAATGGTAAGTTCTTTTGTTCAAGTATAAAAGCATATTTTACTAGAAACAGCAGAGATGCTCTCTCCATTCAAATGAAAGGGACTTTCACTTGAAGACCTTCTTAACTCAGGCAGTGACATTCCTTACGAACTGGCCATTATTCAAAATAACAGTGAATTAAAAAAAATACACATGTCATATTAACTGAGACACCCCTCTGCTGTTCCTGGTGAAACAAGACTGCATACTTGAATGCATCTGCATTGTAGAGAAAAGATATCGGGACACCAGTAGTTATAAGGTATGGGTGGAACGAGTTATACACTGACAAAGGTACACCTGCATAATGATGTCTATCACCAGCATAAATAGCACATCTAAAGAAGCTACCACACTTTGCAAGAATCTGAGGCACACATTAACTGTTTTCTTGCAGAGTGCTAAAAATAAGAGAGGTGGCTCAGAAACAGACACATGGTGACAATGTGCATGAGGTGGAAATTAGAAACAGTTCATACATTCAAACATCTGTGCTATGCTTATGGCGATCAGCATATGTGCGTTATCCAATGGCAGAAAAAGTAATATACGAATGACAATAAAAATGCAGAACGTGTTTTTATTGTGCATATGAAACATATTTGCAAACCAGCAGCCGAAGAGTGTTTACTAACAATTCTGCTTAAAACCAATGACTTCTAAAAGAAATAATATTAGCATTGTTTTTAAGACTAAAGACACACCATCCCATTTTGACACAAAAGCAAGTTACAATTTCTCAGATAGTAGACAATATGTTTCAGAAATAAAGCAGTCCAATTATTTACTAAAAATGATGTTTCTCAATTATTATAAAATGAACATTTCTGAGGATAAATTTGCCTCAAAGTCATGATGCAGAAAGTAACTATCAGTGAAAAGGGATAGTATATCCTTACATGAACCATAAATTGTTAGTAAAGTGGTTGTAACAACCATTAATAACGGGGTTTTTGTGACAGATGTTGAATAGTACACTAAGGAGGAAAAACTACCTTTAGGAAGTGGATATTAATTTGACAGCCCTGAAAAACAGATGGGAGAAGAAGAAAAACTGTACAGTTAGTATGAAACACAAGAAGCAGCTTACATTAGTAGCCAAAGAAACTGAAGAAAATACAGAAGGCACTGCTTAAGGTTATGAGCATTGCTTATCCTGTCTTACCTACATGCATATTATTTATTCTCTTATCCCACAAGATAAAAATCTTTCACTAGTGGTGTACCTGCTTTTGGCAACAAAGTTAAAACTGATCAACTGATCACATTTTTAGTAACATACCATATGCCACAGTTACATGTTTTACCAACTAAGCAGCAAACAGTTTGAGTGAAAAACTGTGATACAAAAGGATAAAAAATATTTAACTTTATTTCAAAAATTGCATCTCTCTGGACTGGATATTTGTTGTCAAGAATGATTCAGAAAAGTTGCTCTGACCAAAAAGCAACTGCACAAGTACAGACAACAATAAATAAATGTTACATTAATGCCAGCACAGAAGTACCCTGGGTTAAAAAACATTATTGTTATCATAAAACATACAGCTTTAAATATTATGAAAAAATATACAACAAAATCCATTTAGTTCTGCTTAATGTATTTATTTTTGTAGGGAAAGTGTTTGGGGATAATGCATTAGCTATACAAAGCAGTGCATAAAACAAGCAAGCCAAATGTTCTGAAACACTTTTTATTACAGTGATGGTTAGATATATATAACACAGAGCATTATGATTCATTCATCAATCATAACTCGCTTATTATATGCTCAAGACATGGATGTCAAGAAATTCACCTCAAGAGGAAAGCTCGGAAGGTGAATCTTAGCATCCATGTGGAGCACACAAAATTTAAGGTTATGATCGGTGAACCATTCATAATTCTTTGTAGTGCATGTACTACTAGTTAAAGGAGAAAAAACTGTTATCCCTCAACCGTCATTTGCCTATTGTGTGACCTGAAGCATAATCACTTAACCAAACATTGCCGGGTCACTCCTGAAAATGGATTGTATGTCCAGTGGGCCTACCTAGTTAACAAATTGCTATTATTATTATTATTACAGTACACCACAATTCCCTAAAACAAGAAATTTAATTCTAAAATAATACCCGATATTTTTTAAGAAGACAACTGTGTAGCAAATTCTGTAGTTTTAATGTTTGCAAAGTAAAAAACAGAGGTTGAAAAAAAATGGGGAGGAAATAAATAATGTGACAAAAATAAAAATAAATATAAAAGAAAAAAAATTCCTCAGTAATCTCATTATTTTCACAGAACAGCAAAATCATATTTTTCATTTGATGTACAATTCATTCCCACAGAAAATATATGGATAAATGCATACCCATCCAGGTTACTCAGGGAACCAAACAGGCTACATACAGATTAACAAAAAATGTCACAAGATGGCACCATTCTGTTAACTGCATTCTTCAAAATGCACCGCACAGCAAACAGGAATAACACTGTGTCAATAACCACTATAACCAGGGGATGCTGGGAAGACTTCTACTATTGGACACCAGCATGTATAACATGACCACAAAAATGAAATCATAGCAAGGGTTTGCTTTATGCAGGCCACTGCAGCAATGTTAGACCCACAAAATATTTGCTGCAAAACAATCGCAAAGTTGCTTCACAACGTAAATGTTTCTAACCTGCTAAAAGGAACTTACTTGACCATAACAGGCATGGCTATTATCATGCTTGTTAGAAAGCATTAAAAGTCACATTTGGCAAACAAAGTAGATCATTAAAACATCTGGTAAGGAAAGATTAGAGAGCTGAAGGGACTGTTTTCCACTTTCAAGAAGAAAAATTAATCCTTATTTATTGCAGATAGGATACAAAACATTGGTAGCATGGAAAGAAAACTGTCTAACCAGAATGCTTGCTACATGATCTGGGAATGGTTAGATCACTGCACTCCAGTGTGTGTGTATATGTATATATATATATATATATATATATATATATATATATATTTTTTTTGTATATATATATATATATATATATATATATATATGTGTGTGTGTGTGTGTGTGTGTGTGTATCTACAGAGAGAGAGAGAGGAAATCACCTTTTTAATCACACCAGTAGACTTCCTATGTTATACACACATAAATGCAAACTGTCAACTCCGTGGAGAGAGAGAAAGAATCATGGAATGTAGAACATAAAAATAAACCAGGACAAAACCAAAGACACATTTCAACAGACTTCTCTATATCATGCCTTTTGCTTTCTTAGTTTCATTTTGTCATTATTTATATCATTGTTTTATATGTGTGTGTGTGTGTGTGTGTGTGTGTGTGTGTGTGTGTGTATATATATATATATATATAGAGAGAGAGAGAGAGAGAAAGAGAGAAGATATAGATAAATATACATAGACAGATATATATACAGCTCTATTAATATTTGAATATCAGTGACTACACCCAACGTACTATTTCTGATAAACACCTTTAGCTTTAAGTGTCAGCACTTATGCAATGTGTTGATAATTCTGCTAGTATGTGAAGGCAGAATAATGCCAGTCTTCAGTGTGTTAATTCCATGAAATAATTCACCAAAATGATTAACTGATGAATTGTAAACTGAAGCCATTATAGTCTTGGGGGGAAAACCAAGGGAACCAACACAATAAACCAAGGTGAAAAACAGCACTGCGACAATGAAAAGTCCAAAACTTTATTAAACCAATGTTTAGCACTTTCTTCCCTCAATTTGGGGACTTCCTCAGAACAGCTCTATACATTGAACCCAACCCTTAAAAATTAACATCAATTAAGGTATCAAATTAATTAATTACATAAATTGCAATGAAATTGAACCATTTAAAAATACTACACCAATACAGCACCATAAAAACATCAACCTAAAATATTTTTAACTAATACACTAGATATGCTGACATTCTCATTAATGCCGTGATACTAAGTTGCATTTAAGTGCAACTGCCATTTCAATTCACATATATCAAGGTGCACATCTAATACTCTCACTTGCATATCTTTAACCATTTGCTGTATTACTAAACATTTAAAAATGTGGTCATCATATTCCATCATATGCCTACTTAAAGCATTAGTCATTTTGTGATTTTTAATGTCCAACAAATGCTCACCTATTCTATCTTTAAGACGTCTATTTGTTTTCCCTATATAATATATTGAGCATTTTTGACACTTGGCCATATAAACCACATTTTTACTTCAACAATTAAAATGACCCTTTAAAAAAATCTCTCTACCATTCAAATTAAAGCAATCTCCTATTTCCAAAATGTGGGAAAAATACGTACACATCCCACATTTAAAATTCACTACTAATCTATTAATATGTACTTTATTAACTGTACTATTCATTTCTAAAAGGTTTTTGAATGATTTATCCCTTCTATATACTATTTTGGTGCTTTTCCTACCTTTTTGGCCACATTCTGATCAATATGTAATATTGACCAATTATTCTTGTTTATTTCATTTACTCTACTAGAGTCTTGATTATAGATAGTTGTGAAACTCAGCCCAAAACCCTCTCTTTCTTTTTCGTTGTAATCTCTAGTCATAAGGGCCTCTTCATTCATTAAAATGCTTCTCCCTAAAATGGGCTTATAAATTCCTTCATTTCGTTTGTTAATAACTTCCTCACTAATTCTATTCAACAAATCAACAGGATAGCCTCTTTTGGCAAATAAATTCAGCATAAGCTGAACCTCTTCTAAAAATTCACTATCGTTGCTTACCATCCTGGCTGCCCATACTGTCCTTTGATAATGGACTTCTGTTGATGGTACCGGTGGCAGCTCCCAAATTCCGAATAGGAATTTGAGAATGTAGGCTTTTGGTAAATCAAAGAAGCCAAGTGATTTTTTTCAAAATCAATTCTTAAACCTACATCTAAATAAGAGATTTTGTTTTTACTATAAACATAGGTGAATTAAAAAAAATCAAATGTCATATTTATATATTCCAAAAATTTATTCAATCGAACCTCTGTGCCCTACCAGACCAAAAATATATCATCCAAAAACCTTGTATAATGTATAATTTGAGAATAGAACTCACTAACCATAACAAACTCTTGTTCCCAGTAGGACATGACATTGTTGGCAAATATGGGGGCAAAAGCTGCCCCCATTGCCACTCCTGTTACCTGCCTGTAGTACTGTCCTTCAAAATATACATAATTATTTTTAAGTACTACTTCCATCAAGATTATATACTTATTTACTTGATCATGATCATATAAACCAGTTGTTAATAACTGGACCTCTATCTATGTCAGCCTTACCTCATAGGGTATCACAGAGAAAAGACTGAATACATCTATATTAACTAAAATTATTTCATTACTAACCTCAATTTGATTTAATGTATCTAAAAATGCCACAAGTCCTTGCAAATGTAAGTATATACCTTCAGACCCATTTGTAGATGTACATCCAAATACTTACTTATAAAACTAGTCTTTGAATGTTTTCCATCTACTATTGGGTGAAATTTCATATTTTTTTAACCTCTTATGAATCTGGAGTATTCTGAATATACTGGATACCATAGGCTGTTCATTGATTATATACCCATATTCCTCCTCATTGATCTGGCCTTGATATAACATGTCTTCTAAGAATAAATACAACTTCCTATAAATAATATGAATTTCATTTAAGGAACTTTCCACATATGTCCCATCCATTAATAAGTTATTCATTCCATTGGAGTAATCACCCTTCTCCATAATAACTATTGTATTACCCTTATTGGGTTTCATGACACGGATATTTTTGTCAATAGTAATTTCCATTAACAACTCTTGCTCTTCCATACTTAGATTGCAACCATAACTTAAACCTGGGCTTCTATACACTTGACTTATATCTCTTTCACATACTTTTTCAAACCTAGCTATTAGATTACTAGTAGGGGGTTAAAAGTGCTGTTTTTTTTTTTTTTTTAATACATGTCCATAATTTTCACTGTAGTTATTATTATTAAACCACATTTTCAAATTTAATGTACGTGTAAAAAATTTCAAATCTACCAAAGTATCAGCCACTTTCCCTCTTCTACTAGGGACAACCACTAACAAATTCACATGTGCAATATCTAAACATTTACTTGAATAATTAAACACTTTAAAATCACCAGTTGTGTTACATATAATTTGCGGCAACCCACAATCCACAGTGTCTATCATATTATCTAAAACATGCATGAATACATCAAAATCAGTTTGCTCGTCAACCTGAAAAACATTCCCATACTGTACTCCACCTAAGACGTTTTTATCCCCCACCTGTATGCGGTTGAAATCATTTAGGGTACATACACTTTGGTTATTCTGATTAACATTAGCTTGAACTGTATCATTAAAACAAAACTCATAAAAAACATAGTCCACTGCTGATTGACCCGCACCAAAATCACTTTCACACCATTTTATTGCATTACAGTCTTCCACACCACTTACTTCATTTAAAAAGTCAAGGGTAAAGATTTTTTCCTGTCTAGGGAAACCATATGAAGTTTTACAAATTACCTGTTTAAAAAAAAAAAAAAAAAAAAAAAATGTGCGTTAATACAATCTACCTTAATTTATGTGATATCAGGAAGATGACAGGGCTGAAGGTTCTATCCCAGCATCATCTGCTTGGATGTTTGCTCTCATACGACATTGTAATGCAATATAAGAGCCTCTTAGATATATATTTTGGATGAAATGCTCAGGTGGTAGCAGTTCAAGTAGACATTAAACATACCAAACACACAGAGATTAGGATTTTATTGTTAATTTACATCAGGTTAATAAAGTTATAGTTCAAAATAAAGTTCACATACCACAACTAACATTCCAACTAACTTTGGTAGAAATAGTAAATAAGAACAACTATTTAAAATCAGCAAAATGTAACTAGACAATATTTCATTTCAGCAATTTTTAATTGCAACGCAACTTATCGTATAAAACATTAGAAAGCAATACAAAAGCTCCTCATCTGAACTGAAGCGGGTTGATCCCTGCTAAATTATTAAACCATTTAATTTTGCTATAAATTAAATCAAACTAAATTAAATGCTATCATGTCCTACAGCTAAATAACTAATGCACACATTTATAATGCACCTAACATTTTACAGCTAACTTATTAGCAAGTCACTTAAATAACCCCCTACACCCCCTCCCCCGATTTCTCAAGGCTCAAATATCCTGGACATAGTAGTCACTAGCATGGGAGAATAGGAGAGAAATGCACCCCCCCCCCACCCCACACACACACAATGTGATGTCCTCCCTGGTAAGATTGGAAAATAAATTAGTCTTGTTCCATGTAATTATAAGACCAGATACCCCATCAAGCTCAGAAATGCTTAAGAATTTTTAAAAGACAAATTACTTCCTACTAAGTGAAAGTATGAGAAATTTCAAAGCCCTCTAGTATGCAGATAACATGGACTCCTATGCAGAGGTGCACACCAATGCCCCATATAACCACTTAAGCAGTTGCACAGAACTGGCTATACCTGAATGGATTAAAACCAGGTCTGGCTGAAAAAAACAAGCCACCCTAATGGAGCCTTAGTATTAACAGGCTATACAACAAGAGAAAGAAACTAATGTCCAAGAACAAGAGGGAACTGGCTCAGCAGAGGAAGAAATCCCTCTCTCTAGCTTAAACAAACAAATCAGAGACCTTGTCAAGTCCTCCAAAGCTAATTACAAAGCAAAAATAGCCTCCCTAGCTAAGGATAATCATTCTTTAACCATGTCCGAAATCTAACAGGGAATACCCAGCTATGCCAGCGCTGAACTGGTTGTGGATGGCACCACCCTTAGTCAACCGTAGGTTATAGCCAACCTGCTAGCTGACAGATTTGGAGCAAGCTTCACCCTCCTGTCCCCTCTAGTCATTCCCCAAAGTATACCCTCCATTATTCCTCAGCCTATTATCTCAAGACAGCTAGTCACCACAGTGCTCTCAAAAACCAAAAACATGGCATCAATGGGACCAGACAACATCCCAGGTTTTCTTTTAAACAACTTTACACATGAACTACCATATCCATTTGTATCCCTGTTTAATCACAGCCTGAGAACTGCCTATGTCCCAGCAGAATGGAGGACAACAACAGTAATCCCTCTGAGCAAAGGGGGACCATCAACCGACCCTGGGAATTATATGCCCATCAGCTTGACTAGCCTCATCTGCAAGGCCATGGAAAGAATTATTATGGACCTTATTTACAAGGAGATAGGTAAGCTTCAAACCCTGGATCTAACCCAGTTCCAATTTATTATAAGTAGATCATGCCTGTTAAACATGGTTGACTTCTTCGAGAAGGGAAAGTCCATGCATACCACCTATCTTGACCTAGCCAAGGCAACTGACACAATCCCCCACTCATGTATTATAGAGAAACTTTCCCAATTGGGAAGTAATCCCTACATTACCAGATGGGTAGCTCACCGGCAGGGAACATACTGTCAAAGTGAGTGACTTATTTATTTATTCATTCATTTGACATTTGTTTACCAGGGTGGTCCAAATGGGTCTACAGAACTCATTTTCAGTGGAGGCCTGGGGAGAAAAGCTCCACATATAGTACAATACAAACACATCATAGTCCAAAAACAATACAAGTCACAAGAGGAATACTATACAAAATTAAGTTGATAGAAAGTAAACTAGGTTACAAGATATAGTACACATCTGGACAATTCTATAGAGTTACATCATTACAGACAATTTTAGTCATTCTAACAACATATGCATAGCCTATGAGTAGATAAAGTGTATAAAAGTAGTATGTAGGTAGTACAGTGCATGACATCTGCTGTTATAGTACATGAAAAATAAAATGTGGTTTAAGTTAGGGAAATAATAGCTGAAGAGTTAGTGATGCAGAAAGATAGTGAGAGTTAAGTAGAATAGAGGCATTACAGACTGAGCAGTAGCTTAAGGATATGGTATAGAAACAGAGAAGGAGTTAGGAGAGACTTAGGATCTTGTAGTCTGTGAAGGAGTGAGATGTTACAGAAGAAGAAAAGGATGAAGCTAGTGTGGAAGAAGAGGAAGAGTTGAGCATAGCCATGTATTTTTGAGATGATTTTTAAACAGGCTTTAAAGGAGGTTAGGCCAGGCATAGACCTGGTAGCAAGAGGTAGTGAATTCCATAGTTTACAGACAAAATATGAATACAGAGAGTAAAGACCAGTCACCAGTGGCATACCACAGGGTTCTGTGCTGGGCCCCTTCTTGTTCGGATTTCATTTCTCAGAAGTCAAGGCAAACTTGGATGGCCTGTGGTTGACCAAGTTCGCTGACAATTAAACTGGAAGCAATCAATGAGTCCCCAACAATGTTAATACACTGCACACAGGGTTAACACACAGACAAATGATTGGTGCCAAAGCCACAAATTAAAGCTATATGCAAAAAATGCATTATTATTCCCTTTGGGAATGTTGACATCCCTGCTAATTACATTATAGACTGGACCCCCCTAAGTGTAGACCCAGTGGTATGTGATCTGGATAGTCAGGTTGATAACAATCTGAACTTTGACCACCATGTACCCACAGTAATAAGTTAATCCTTCTATCTGGCACACCTTATAAGTAAAGGCATCCCATCTACATCTAAGGATGTTATAATTCCATTATACTTGGCCCTCATCAGATCAATAATTGAGTACAAGGCTCCTGTTTGCATGTATCTCAACAGACCTGTAACAACTGGAGAGAATGCATGTATCTCAACAGACACCTGTAACAACTGGAGAGAACGCACAGGATTCTCATCAAGAAATTGCAGGGTACACAAGTCTTGTGTGGAAAGACTGAAAGCCCTCTTACTGAATTCTATCAGTCTCTGACCCAGCCTTTGTGAAAATGCTACACATTCATAAATCAAACTGCAGGAGGGTCACTTGCTCTAGGGATCTTAACCTAGTCCCTGACATGAACAGGTCAAGCTAGAGAGACGCATACATCTCCCAGAGACTGCCACTTCTGTGGAACAAGTTTCCAATTCACATGAAACTCACTGACCCTCTTTAAACAAAACCTAGATCAATGGATGGGTGACAACAATTTCACTCCTGGGGTGGCGCCATGTCCCTCCTGGAATGAGGAAGTCGGTATTAACTACCACAGACCCTTACCACTGCGACCTTCACTCACCTAACCATTGACAATTAGGGCAACTTGGGATAAATATAGCTAGGCTTGTAAAGGTTCTAGGGCCATTAGCCTAGTAACCGTCTATGAACCTTTAAACTGCTATCAGCTTTTCCTTCTAACAATCTAATGTACCTTTGTTAAGAAATTATATTCATTCCTAAAAACTCTTCCACTACTTTATTTAGTGTCTCTCAACTAGAACTACAAAAAGAAAAATAAATAGGTTAAAAAAATATATATATATAATATATATATATATATATATATATATATATATATATATATATATATTAGCTTCCTTAAATTACAGCATATTTGAAAAGAAGTGGCCCTCAGACACGCCTTGGGTAGCTTTTAAATAATGGAATCTTATATGAATGGTTGGCTTCTCCCATGTGAATTTTCACTTTTCCCCTGTCTGTGTTACTACTACTACCTTGGAAAGGATTCTAATGACAACTGCTATGATGGTCTCTTCCCCAGCCTAAGTCATAAATGTACACATTCATGGGCAGGCCTGTAGTGAATGGTTTGGCAGCTAAAGGAAGATTAGGGACCAAGTAAGACATAGCAGTTTTAAACAGTAACTATCATTTCTTGCTCCCCAACAATTGTAATTGTAACCACCTCCTGGTCAAATCAGACCACACAGGAGTCACACTCACTATAAGACACAAGCGTCTTCCAGTACTTCAGTATTCAGAGATTATGCAAAGTCTAATCTAATAATACTGACTGATAAGCTAGCTAAATTCAAAAGCCTGTTTCGTCTTAATGACCCTTCTACTTACATGAAATCCTTTACTGCCAAATTCTATGTACATGTAAATAGCTGCACAGATGTTCTCCTCAGGATTTGTTTGTGTCTTTCGGCTTTTCCTGGTTAGGGGTCGCCACAGCGGAACTCTAGTCCGCTAATGATTGGTAGTGGATTTTTACGCACCGGGTTACCAGCCCTGACGCACAACCTTCAACAAAGGCATGCCCCATTCACGTATGTCTCCACACAGAAGACGCTCTAGCTGAGAATCGAACAGGACAACGTCTTGCTATGAGGCGACAATGCTACTGCAGCACTACCACCGCAGTGCCAAATTCAAAAATAAACCCTATGGTGGAACCTTACATTAAAGAGGATCTATAAAAAAATTACTCTCAAGACTCCAAAAATGCTGTTGCTAAACTAAACAGGTAACTCCTGACCCTAACCAAAACAACTAAAGCCAGTCAGGGGGTAAAATAGCCCCAAGCAAAAGATGACCAGAAAGTCTTCTTTAACTATGCTAGAAACCTCAGAAACAATGTCCAGCACTGTGCAGGGTTAATAGAACTTGGAGCCAGAGGACATTGCCAATCTATCATTCAAATTTTGCTTAATCTTCAAATTCCCAATCATCTCAGATCACATACTTATTTACGCCTCACTCAAATCTCCCAAGAACATGTCTCCATTGTGGTGTTTGAGGCCAAGAACACTATTTGTCTGGGGCCATACAACTTACCAGACTGCCTAATGGTCAGCTTGAAACATGATTTGTCAGACCCATAGCTCTCAACTTTCCATCGTCAAAATGAGGAACACTTGCCTTCATACTGTGGAACAAATGGGCAAAATGTGGAACACATACTAATGGCTTACTAACAACTTCAACTAGGAAAGTCATAGGATGGTTAAAATATGCTGGTTTTACTTATAAAGAAGATCCTTTAATGAATTCATATGATTAATTTCTATTTACCATGGATTTCACTTAAAAAAATTCCTAACACTGAATGTGTGACAGACTCTTTCAATGTGGAGCTTTGAGGAACATGAACTTTTTAAGACCCTAAATGAGGTATGTTCCTCGTAATGAGGTACACTTGAGAGGTATGGTCAGACTCCATACAGAGACTATTCAATATTTGCCTCAAAACAGGCTTTGTGTCAGACAAGTGGAGGACAGCATCAATCACTCCCTTGAATAAAGCTGGGGCTTCAGTGGATCTGGGTAATTACAGACCAATAAGCTTGATCACTCTGATCTGCAAGGCTATGGAAAGGATCATTATGAAATTATTAAATAAAGGTCTAGGTAACCTACAGACCCCTTAACTCAAACCAGTTTGGATTTGTCAAGGGTGGATTCTGCGAACTTTACCTGGTTGACATCTTCAAAAAAGTTACTGTAGCAATTGAAGAGGCCTTGTAAATGCATTTAACACCATCCCACATTCAGGTATCACAGATAAACTCTAATGTAAATCCCCTTCTAACTCAATGAATAGGATATTGGCTCACAAATAGAACTCAGGAAATAAAGGTGGGTGCCATGCCTCCTGCAAAAGACCTGGCACTAGCAGTACCCCAGGGTTTAGTCCTTGGACCACTCCTCTTTAACATTTACTTCTCCGAGGTCAGAGCTAATGTTAAGGGTTTCTGGCTGAACAAATGTGCAGATTACTATAAACTTGGTGATATCAAAGTCCCCAGAGGACACCATGATCTTGCAAGATAGTCTGCCTCAAAAAAATAACTGGTGTCAAAACCTTGGACTAAAACTAAATGCCAAGAACTGTACAATCGTAATCTTCAAAAGCATGACTCCACTTGTAACTATCACATAACCCTGAAAATGTATCCCATAGTCAGGGATCTGGGAAGCTATGTTGACAATGAACTGTCCATTGATCACCATGAATCTACTGTTGTAAGGGCATCCTTTTTCATTGCACAGCTTATATCTAAATACATGTTGTCCAGGTCCAGGGATGTAAAGCCTCCCCTGTACTAAGTACTCATTACACTGATCATTGAGTAAAATGTCCCTTTTGGTAAGCCCTTGTCCAAACACTTGTCACAACTGAAACAACCACTATATTTCCTCACAAAGAAAATGAAGGGCCTAAATCATAAAAACTCTGCAGGCAGTCTCAAAGCTCTCTCTCTTCCCAGTATTACAGGAAGACAGGTAACCTCTGCCTCATGTATTGAGCCTCAATATACTGTCCTGTCAGACCAGTGGTGGCATGAATACCTGCTCAAGGGATCTCAGTCTCTTTTGTAACATAAACAGAACATTACGGGTCTAATATTAGAACATCGAAGTGTCAGAACATCGAATGTTCTAATATCAAACCAACATCGAACATTCAGAACAGAGAATTTTTTCCTAGGGAAAAAAATTTGCTGTTCCGAAACACACACACACAATACAAGCACACCAAACAAAAAGCAATCCACACACATACACCTAAAATCTTACATCTAACCCTACACTAAACTGTACATGTACCACTAACTATCCACTTACCTTAGCTCAAACCCTAACCCTAAGGTCCGTCACTATCGCACCTGCACCCTAACTCTAACTCGCCTACCCCGCCCTAACTCTCACGTCCACACAATCGCACACTTACCTGAACCCGACCCGTAACGTTCCACCACAGCGCTGAAAATAGCGAAGCGACAGAAACGGACAACCAAATTCTTTCCCTGGGAAAAAATTTGGTTTTCTGCAGCTTCGCTATTTTCAGCGTTCGCTGAATAGGGTTTGATATTAGAACATTCCATGTTCTGAAACATCGATGTTCTGATATAGACCCAACATTGCTGCAGGGATATGTATCACAGAACATTCCTCTTCTATGGAACCATCTTCCACTCCACAGAGAGCAAAGTGTTTCTCTAACTCTATGTAAAAGTTATTTGTACAAAAGGATGGCTAACATCAAAGTCACCTCTGGTTTATCCACTTGCCCTTTTTGGACAAAGGCAGCACGCATGCAGAAATCCCAAAATATCATTGCTCTGCCCATCTGTGAATTATTTGTACACAAAATACAAAGGCTAAAATACAACTACTATGGGAATATAATCCTAGGCTTCTTAAGATCCAAACAGAGCAATAGCCTAGCAGGTACCTATGGACATATTTTAGTTGTGTCCTGTGTAAAAAGATTCTGGCCTACAAGCTGACAGTAGCATGCTTTTAGGCTGCATTTTAGTTCAACTGCATAGAAAAAGCAGAAAATATTCTTCAGAAGCACATTACTTTGTGTTACCATACACTCACTCTACAGTCAGTATTGCTAACAAAGCAGCAAAATGAGTCATTCATTAAATGCATCTATTTGTTAACAGGATGGGGTGGGTTGGTCCAAGCACCCTTTTAAGCTTGTACACAGGCCACAGGTACAAAGACAGAGTCAGATTATTCGGTTATAAGAATTACAACAACACAAACTGGAAAAATACAAAAATACAGTTGTAACATAAACAAGTAACTCATTGACAAGACAGCAGTTGTATGTTTAAGTGGAATTAGCCAGTCACATTAATGAAATTTAACACCTACTTTTGACTTAACTGCGCTAGCAGCTGTCAGCTAATGTCAGAACATATGACAATTACAGATGTTTTAATAGGAGGCACGTGATCCTTTTTCTCATTCTTTGTTTACAAAGTTGGACTTGATCCATTTGAATTAGACAAAGACAGTGATCCCAAGACAGACACAGAAAGAAGAGTTTTACTTATTGTAATGAAAAAATCCAACAAATGTACCTCACAGCTACAAGGGTTGATTCTCCATAACATAAGGGGCAACAGGAAGAAATACATGAAAGAGAGATTGACAATCAAACTGGCAGGATTTCTTGTTGAGAGAAGTATATATGCCAAGAATCTGAGATCTGCGTTTGGGAACATATTATGTAAAAGAAAAAAAAAAAACAGAGAGAGAGAGAGAGAGAGAGAGAGAGAGGGGAGACAGAGATTACAATCAGAATAGTCAGGTGCGAAATGCATTAAAGAGCATGGCGCATTTAGTTTATCAAATACAGTATATTCATTTTGTGATGAGCTGAGCCAATATAGGTGGAGAACTCTGTAGACTGGAGGGATCAGGCCTTGACAGTGCCCCACCAGAAGTGGATTTAGTTAGTCTCTCAGCTACTTATGGAGTGACAACGTTCACAGGCTCATCAATCCCAGGGGAAAGCAGCCAGTGATGACCAGTGCACATGTTCTACCTAGTGTAGCTCAAAAAGTATAGCCACAGGTAAAAGATTACATCAGATGCATCTGCTCTCTGAGCAAGAGGTTTGCAGTCTACATACAGAAACACAGGGACATGCATGGATACAGTACTGTGGGCAGTCTTACTTCAGAAATTGCCAAGAAGTTTGAATATAGAAACCACAGATTGCTTAGGCACGATTCGATAAAAACAGTCCAAACAGATAAATCAATGTTGATTCAGTAAAAAATAATCCACTTAGGTTGAATTTAACAGTTTTAATTAAGCGCTTTTCGTCGCCACAAATAGAGCGACTTCTTCAGATTAAAACTTCTAAGACAAACCACCATATAAAAAGTGTTTCACAAATAACTACAATGAAATCATGTGATAAAATTGTCAAATCAGCCACTACAATCCATTATTCACTAATTAAATCAAGGTGTGTGTTTGCAGTCCTTTTAAAAACCAAGTACTAGTGCTTCATGTTTTTAATTTCGCTTTTCTATATTATGTCAGCCAGGTTAAAAAGCAAGTTTAAAAGCAACACACTTATAATGGAAAAAGTTTTTTATGGTGGGATTTTGTTTGTTTATGTTATTTAGAGTTCATTTTATATATATTACTCCTTATAAATATTGGATAAAAAATATATAACAAAATTAATCCACAATTTAACATGTTTCTATATGTGAATTTTATCAAAAAATATATATATTATAAAATATATATATGTATGTTATATATGTTATAAAAAATATGTAAACATTATATAGATGTGTTAAATACATACACATTATTTACATTGTATCTACAACTATATATCAGACAAGGTATGTACATAGGAACTTATTATAATAAACTACATGTGTTAGTTCCGTGCTTTTATAGTGTTTGCGTAAAATTTATGTTAACTAATCATACTTATAAAGTTCTTCAAAGTTGTTAAATAAATACAAATTTCCGAAACTACTTCTACCAGATTATGACGACTGATTGTACCTAAAGTTGTTCATGTTATAAGTAAATATTAAATTAAATTATACTTTATTGTTAGGCCAAATAAAGAAGATACAGTCGGTAAAATGTTAAAGTTACCTTCTTATGCTTCTCAACTTGAGTAAGCATTTAATGTTACATCCTTTATTAAGACCTGGTTCAAAAAATGCATTTGTTCTAAACTGCCATTCAAGCTCTCGTTCTTCCAAAATTAAATTGAATGGCCCTCCTCTAATGTCATATTTTATCTGGTCTATGGCCTTAAAACTAAATTTATGTAATGGGTGTAATGTGATGTGTCTAGCAAGAGCATTTTTATTGTTACTGTGGTTAATGGCGTAAATGTGTTCGTACACTCTTTCCTTAAATCGCCGTTCAGTTTTTCCAATATAGAACGCGTTACATGAACATAATGCAACATATATCACCATTTTTGAGTTACAGTTAAAATTCTGTCTCAAATGGTAATTTGAGTTATTAATGCTCCATGAATAACCAATGTTCATGTATTTACACATGTTACAGTTACCACATATTGCCATATCTTTCAAGTGTGTAGAAATACTCTTAGTGTAACTAGTTTCAAGTATTTGTTTAAGGTTTTTTCCTTTTCTAAAAATGATTTTTGGTCTTTTGCCCAATTTTTCCATTATAACTTTATCATATTTTAATAGTTCCCAGTTCTTGTACAATATAAGTTTGACCATTTCACTATCTCTGCAAAAAGTTGTAACAAACGAATATTCAAAGGTGCTAAGTTTGAATATTACAGAGAAATGCATCCCACTCAAAAGAAAGATACACCATCACAGGCCATCACCAACCCCACTAAGCTGCAGAACAGCGGGAACTAGACAATGATAGGTCACTTCATACTTCTGAACTGTACAGATTTTCGCAGAATGTCCAGATTTTTGCCTCCTATTCTTGGGCTGTTTCTCATAAAATTGTTTTTTTCTGACAAATCATTGGCAAATCACTGAGGGTTAAAGTCACAAAACAATGACAGATATTTGAGGTTTCAGATTTCATACCCTTTATTTATTTATTTATTTACATTTGTTGACCGGGAGTGTCCGACTGGACGTAGGTCCATTTTCAGCGGAGGCCTGGGGAGAAATGCTCCACAGTTAAAATAAACAGACAGTAGTTACATTGGATTACATAGCGATTAACAATTTACATTGTGATTACTTACAACATATTTACAGATGAAGAACATAGTACATCAGTAGACAATTAGAATCTTTATCTGTGAAGTACATAACAGACATTAACAAATGTTACAAGAAGAAGTTCCTGCTGTATAATAAGTACTGAATTATGAGCATCTGAGCTTGCTATAATCAAGGTAGTTAGTGGAGTGGAAAAAAAGGTAGTGGTTGGATGTGGAGGGTGATATTAGAGTGGGAGTTGCAAGGGCATAGCCAGCATGTTTTTAGGTGCGCTTTTAGTAAAGTTTTGAAGTGTGTGCATGATGGTATGGAGGTAATTGTGGGTGGGAGGGAGTTCCATAATTTGGCTGTGGTGCAAGAGAATAGTGCTTCACCAGCACAGTTATTGGCTTTAGTGATCTGTAAGTGATTTTTGTTGCTGGATGTTAGTGGTCTGGTGGTGCGATAGGGTTGGAGTAGATTCTGGAGGGATGGGACATTTAGTGGATGATTTACTAGTTTGTGGGCAAGTGAGAGTTGATACCATTGAAGGACGTGAGGGAGTTCAAGCCAGCCCAGTTCAGCAAGTGAGAGACAGTAGTGACTATGGTAGGATGCCCCTGTGGCGAATTTGGTGATTTTGTTGTAGCAGGTCTCTAGCTTGTTTAAATCGCATTGCCTTAGGTTGGTATATATTGGACAGGCATAAAGTAGGGTGGAGATAAGGTGGGAATTTACTATTGAAATCTTTGCTGCTTTGGTGAGAAGTTGCTTATTTCTGTATAGCGCTCCTAGTTTATTGTGGACTATTTTTATGGTCAAGGATATGTGAATGTCAAATTTTAGTTTATTGTCTATTTCCACTCCTAGCAATTTGGTGTGTTCATTTGGGTATATAGTGGTGTTGTCTTTTGCTGTGATGTTAAAGTGAGAGTTGTTTTGATTATGTTTGGTGGGTTGGAAGATGAGTAGTTTAGTTTTGTTTGGGTTGAGTATTAATTGGGTATCGGATAACCAAGTTTCAACAGAGGAAAAGGCTTCCTGTGTGACTTTTTGCAGTTTGGGTAGGGACTGGGCTGAGCAGATGATGGTTGAGTCATCTGCTTATTGTATGAGTGTGCCATGTTTGGTGGCAGAGGCTAGATTATTGGTGAAAACAGAGAAGAGTAGGGGTCCAAGGATGGATCCTTGGGGAACCCCTATGGAGACAGGTAGTTGGGGAGATGTGTCATTCTGCCATACAACGGATTGTTGGCAGTCAGACAGGTTACTCTGAAACCAGTTGGTGACCGATTGTGAGAAGGATAGGTTATTGAGGACAGAGATAAGTTGTTTGTGTGGGACCATGTCAAATGCTTTAGATAGGTCTAGGAAAGTAGCAGAGGAGAGATAGCCATTGTTTTTATGCTGAAGGATAGTGTTAGTAAAGGAGAGTAAGGCAGTGGTAGTGCTATGGTTTGGTCAGAAACCATGCTGAGTATTGGAAAGGAGGTTGTTAGTAAGAAGGTAGTCTGAGACCTGAGAGTGTATGCATCTCTCAAGTATTTTGGAGAGTGGAGAGAGAATAGCTATGGGGCGGTAATTGGTTAGTTCTGTGGAGGGTCCGCCTTTGTGGAGGGGAATTATATGTGATACTTTCCACAGTGTGGGAACGTAACTTTCTGACAGAGCTCGGTTAATCAAGACGGATACTGGGTAGGCCAGAGTATCAGCTGCGATTTGTAGGTATTCAATTGGGAGGCTGTCTGCTGCTAATTTGGTGGGCTTAAGTTAAGTTAAGAGTTTTTTTATGTTGCAGATAGGTACAGGAGAAAAAGAGAAGGCAGTGGCGAGATTACTAGTTGAAGGTGTGGGTTGGAGAGGAGGGGGGTTGTGTTGTTTAGCTAGTGATAGTATGGTTTGTGTGAAGTGTGTGTTGAATGAGGTAGCAATATTTTCTGAGGAGTGAGGGATGTTAGGAGGAGGTGTACTGACTTTACCTGGGTGGCGGATGGAGTTTATGGAGGACCAGAATTGTTTGGGGCTGTGTTGAGAGGAGTCTAGGGCAGACTGGTAGTATTGGAATTTGTCCTGTTTTATTAGCTTTTTGACTCTATTGCGTAGTTGTAGGAATTTCTGTCTAGTTGAGGGGGTTTTGGTTTTGCGCTAGTGCTCCCAGGCTTTATCCCTGTTTTTCATTTCTGACTTAGTGGTTTTCTGTAGCCATGGGGAGGGTTGTGCTTTGATTCTGGAAAGTCTTATGGGGGCATGGTAATTAAGGATGCTCAGGAAGGTAGTATTAAAAAATTCAACTGCGTCATCAAGGCTGAGGTACTTTAGAGGATGCCAGTTACATTCTTTGAGGGATGAGATGAATGTGAGTGGGTTAAAGTTGAGTTTTGTACGTATTTGACGGTAGATGACAGGTTTAGCTTGGTATAGGTATTTTTTGAGTAGGAATGTTGGGGAGTGATCACTGAGGCTATCTGATAAGCAGCCTGTTATATATGACTGGGGGCTCTTACTGACTAGTATCCAGTCCAGGGTAGTGTGCTTGCTGGAGTTTTTATTTATCCTGATTGGCGACTGGACTAGTTGGGTGAAGCCATGAAGGTTTACATGATGAGTTGGAAGGTTGCCAGAACAGGAATGCCAGTCAATATTTAAATCACCTAAAATTATAGTTTCTTGGGGGAGATGGTGGGTAGACCAGCTGAGAAGGTTTTCTAGTAGAGGGATGTTTTGGCCAGGTGGGAAGTAGCATTGAATTATGTTGATGGTTATATTTTGGTTTATTTTGAGGTTGGTGTATATTATTTCTTCATTGCCTATTTGTGGAGCTGATGATTTTAAGATCTGGATGTTTAGATGCTGTTTAAATATTATAGCTACACAGCCTCCTTTCTTGTTTAGCCGGTCTACTCTTAGTATGCCATAACCTGTGGGGAGTATTTGCTCACTGGTAATGTGAGGTTTTAGCCAGATTTCTGTCAGGATGACTATATCTGGGGAGTACAAGTCTATGGTGGCATGGAGTTCATGGACTTTGTTGGATATACTTTGAATATTTAGGTTTAGTAGAAGGAAGTCACTTGGATTTCTATTGGCTATAATATGGGAGAAGTTGTGGTTTCTAGTCTGATTATGAGGATTGGGGTTGGAGATGGTAGGGCCAGGGTTGAGGTGGATATCTCCACTTATGGTTAGTTTAGATATGCATGAGATTATTAGTTTTCTCAGTTTTTGAATGTGTTTGTTTATAAGGGAAACTTTATAATTGTGCTCTTTGGGTAATAGGTATGGTGGGAGGGTCACTGTGTAAAGTTGTAGGGATGCTTTATGCTTGAGTAATATAGTTGGTAGAATATGTGGGGGGTACATAGGGATGTTTCTTGAGTTGGTGGGAGGGGAGCTGAGTGAGGGCGAGACATGAGTGGTGGTGTGAGTAGTAGTACAGTGGTAGTGGTTGAGTGGGGGAATGATGGAGCTTTGGTAGGATGCAAGATATGCAAGGAGAGTGCATGCAGTGAGCATAGGTAAGGTATGTTTGTACATGTTAGCTGAGGAGGAGTGATAGTAGTGGGAAGATGGAGGAGGTAGTGTTGGGTTAGTGCTGTGGTTGGCTACTGGAAAGATGGGAGGGGTTTGTGAGTGTACTAAAGGTGGGACCACTGGGGGCGGGAGGGAATAGGGGGCAGGGTGGGGAGCAAAGCGGGTAGAGACCCTGTTAGTTGCTCTTATGAGGGGGCTGGAAACAATCAGGTAACAGAGTTAACTGATAAATGAACATATGATAGTGACAAGGGTGGTTGTAGTTGTAAAAATGGTGCCTGCCACAGGTAATATTTATTAACTTTGGGATTGTCTTAAGGTAATAAACAGGGAAGGGGGAGGGGAGAACAAGGGTGTGAGCAGGCAGTTCTTTGTACTGCTGCTAATGAGCCAAAGCAAAGACAAGTTTGTGTTTAAGAAACAATCACAATTGACCAAGGACTGCCCTGAAACTGTAAGTCATTTCTTAACCATTTGCCAGGTGGAAAAACGGGATAACCTTGTATCAGTAGGCTACTGTGGTCTCAGTTTAAATTAACAAACACACAGTATTGATCAGTTATGGATACTATTTGCTAATAGAAGGGAATAAGAGAGAAAGTGGAAGATGAGTGTGTGTGTGTGTGTGTGTGTGTGTGTGTGGGGGGGGTTGCTTACAAGCCAAAGCAGAGTGCTCTCCAGGGGAAATGAATATTGGCTCAAACAAGTAGACACATACTCAATGTTAACTTTAGCTGTTTGCAGACGGTTCAGACCCGGACTGCGCTTTTCTTATAAGAATGACAAAGGTGGTACCGCAGTTGAATTCTTAAGAGTGGTGTTAGGTTCAAAGTTAACTTTAGCTGTTTGCAGACAGTTCAGACCTGGACTGCGCTTTTCTTATAAGAATGACAAAGGTGGTACCGCAGTTGAATACTTAAGTGTGGTGTTAGGTTGGAGAGACACTGAGCTCCTTCATGGGGCCTGTAGCAGAGTGGATTGTAGTTGTACCCTTGAGAAAATTAATGTTAATGCAAAGCCTGTTATTCTTATTCTATCAACTTTCTAAGTCTGTAAGAGCAATATTTAAAACGTGTCCCTATTTTTGGGCCTTTGTTCCCCCATTAGTTATGGCTTTGTCCAGATTCTTGCTCTAAGAGGTTGAGAGGTACATAGATCATCAGGGAGGTAGCTGACACACACACACACACACACACACACACACACACACACACACGCACACGCACACGCACACGCACACACACACGCACACACACGCACACACATGCACACACATGCACACGCACGCACATGCACACACACACTTACTGCAGGGGAGGACAAAGTAACAATTACAAGTGCAGGATGAGATCTTGTTAAGTTCTCATGATATACTTGGAGGTACTGCCCCTTTTGAGATCTTATGTTCTCATGATATACTTTGAGGCAGTGCCCTTTTTCCTCCTAAATTTCATTAGGGAACATGCCTAGTGTATCCTTTCAAAAGAAAGTAAGATGGACAGATGTCAAAGGCAAACTTTGTCTTGACAATACCCAGAGCAGAATATGTACATGATGAAAAACCCGCTATCATTATAGGATGGTGCATGGGATATTCAGAAGTCAGAGAAGCCGTCAACAAAGCTTCTCTTAAAAGGGGCACAAACAGTCACCTAACAGCTCAGATATGATACAACAAACTGTGGTGTGCCAATCTGGCTCCACTCTGGAGAAGAGTGGTTACGCGGGGAGGAAATGTCTTGGAAAATTAATAGTTAGTTCCTGTCACTATGACTCCTTCACACTGGTACAGGAATGAGGCTGGACTGAATGTTAATCATTAATATGAATCTAGTCAGCAGTACACCATTGCTGTCTACCTGCTGAAGTGGGTGTGATGCTGCCGAGATTGTGTAACTTAGACCAACACTGTAGCAGCAGGTAATACAGGCGAAAACTAGGAAATATCTGCTTCAAAGCTTACTTTTGATAAAACTGAGAGTTTTGTTGTGGTGAAAGGTCTCACTTCTTGTCATGCTAAAATACTTCACAGGAGCACTGCACACTGTAAACTGGAAAATCGTTAAGAAGAGGTGTTCTGTCTTACCCATTACACCTTTAAACATTAAGAATTTTCTGCACAATTTCAGAATAATCAGATTACACTCCTGAGACTATTTGTTGACGGAATCATTGTGATGAGATGGATTCAAGATACGGCAGCCATGCCTGTATGTATATGCAGGCAGAACTATGAACTCAATTGCATAAAATGCTAAATATTACTAGAAAACTGATTTCTGTGGCAGCAAAATAAGTCATGGGCTACTGACAAAAACACTGCATGTAAAGTGTAAACAAGCTCTACAAAACACCTTACTTACAAGGAAACAAAAATGAGAGTACAAAACAAGTTAATAGCAAGTGCAAACAGCTTGACAGAACCAAGGGGTAAATCCAAACTCTGTTCCTTTTCTCCATCTGTAACAATCCTTCATTAACTGTGACATCAGTTACAATATGGTCACAAATTACTCCAGATAAGCAATGACAGAAAACTCATTAATGACATGGTAATGTCTGATAACAACGTTCTGTTAAAATGAGTGACAGCTACCAGCACCACAGAAAACACACAACTAAAGTCAGCACTGTATTCACCGCTTTCACTGTTGTTTAAAATAACATGACTGATAAATACAAACGATGGTGAAAGGTGTCTGCAGCCTGACAGTAAGGGAAGAAAGCAGCTTTATAAGATAGTCTGCATAAGTGTTATGTCACAAATAAAGTCACTGTTTTCTGAAGAGTATACAGCACGATCAATCAGCCAAAGTGGGGACAACCATGCAGAACACCCCCTTGCAGTCAGTGTAATACTAACATGTGCTGGTATTACTCATGGTATTTTACCGGAATTTGAGACTAAGAATGTGAGCTGGTAGAGGATTAGGATAACTTTTAGTTGTGAAACAAAAACGCTAACATGCCATAATGCAAACAAATGTTGCATGACTGCATTCACTGCACAGCTGACCTGTAGGACGACGTGTTTTGCCAAGGTGCAAAGGATGACCTTTATAGTACAACTACTATTTTTGGACAGTATTAGGAAGAGCAAGAGAAAATTCCTAACTTCCATGTAACTGGGTACTGCCTACTGTTAAAGTAAAATAACCAGGTAACTACATAAATAAATTTGGTACTGCAGTTATGCAATAGACAAACTGTACATATACAATAGGTTAGTAACTTTTCATATGCAACCGCTTCCCAAATTTCCTTTTTAGGAATGATGTCTTTCACATACCCTCAAATGGCAATTAACATTTCTACAGACTATATATAAAAACAAAATTGGAAAATTACTGTTAATTGGAAAGTGTCCAGTCCTAAGAAACCTGTTTGCTATGAGAATGAGAAATAATGACGTTTCTTCTTTAATATTGTTTTCAGACAGCCTGTCTGGATCTGTGATTAGACTGAGTTAGCTGTAATTTCAGATGCAATCTATAAGTATATCATGCATTAGATGCTCCCTTAGATTTTGACATGATTTGCACTTGGGGCATGATGGTGCTCCAAGATTATGTCTTCTCATTGTCCAACATTTTGCCCCAGGTGATTTGTGTGGTACGACTCATCCACAATCGTGTCTTACAAACACAGCTTTCAAGGCAATGCAATTCAGTCTGCCTGTGACAATTTCAAGGAAAAATCACAACATGCTGCTTTCCAGTGCTTTTAACAGCCTTGCAAACCATTGAGTCTGTTAACCATCACATGATAGCCTACATTTTACAAAAAGGTAATGCCCAGGAGTGAAAAATTAAAAAAAAATTATGTAACAAGTTATCCTTTCTCTCTACTTTCTAGTATTTGCAGTTTCTTAACTGAAATTTACAGCTTTTAGTGTTTTATGGTTTCCATTAGTATGTCCAAAGTACATTTTATCTTTTCAGTTAAAATGAATCTCATGTCTAAAATACGTATCATTTTTCCAGTTGTATTCAATCTCATTTGCTTAACTGCACATTACATTTGTTCATGCAAAACTACAGAACCGTTTAGTAAAGCTGTGTAAATAACCTCTAAGACAATCATTTTGAGCAGACAAATTATTTACTTCAGCCAATGAAGCATACTAAATGAATGTAAACAATTTAGCTCAATTCAAAACATAGATTAGTCCTTTTCTCTACCAGAAATGGTAAACATTAACCATTAACTAACATTAGCTGAGTAAGACAGTGCTTGATAATATCACAATGTGTTTCAACTTGAACTGAATACTGAAATCCAACAGAGACGTTTATACTTAATATGGCAATAATATGAAAATGTTTCTATTTAAGATACCATCTATAAGATATATAAACAATGGCCTAACTCAAAACATATTGTAAGCTTATCTACTGCAAAACCAACATATGTATCAGTGTTATGTCAGGTTCATTTTATGTATAACTAACCTTTCAAAATGTTTTAAAACTTACTATAAACTACAGTATTCATAATGATAACACTGATAATGTTGACCAAATCGGACAGAAAATACTCATCCACTCTCATTTTGCTATTTTTTTTCTCAAAACAAGCACGACTGACAAATGCCAGTGAGTTTAGTTTTCAGTATACCTTTACTAATACCCTATTATATCTTTTGCAGTGAATCAGAAATCCCTTAAATTTCAAAGAAACATATTACTGAGTGTTTAAAATTCTGGTTTGTGTTGTTTGTGTAAAAATGCACATTTAAAATGGACTAAAAGCTGCAGCAGAGAATACTTGAACCATATATTTTGACTCAGGAGAGCAGCTGGGGTAGGACAAAGAGGGCAGCTACCAAGGGTACAAGGTGTTACGGGGTGTGAACAGCAGATGCCAATCAGTCAGTAATGCAGTACTGGCATATTTCCTTACTGACATTTCACAAGCAGGTATATCAGGACTGAAGCCATCGCACCATCTCTCATATAAAAATTTGTAGCAAGTCGATTACTACACTTTTCAAATGGCGACTATTTTTTTTATCTTCAGTTTACAAATGAGGAGAGTGGAGCACAGAGGACCTGGCAGTCCTTATGAGAGGGGCGAGGAGCACCAGATTGGAGACAGGTAATTATTTTCTTGCTCCTCAACTTAAATTGCGTGGTGCCGTATCACACAGCAGCACTGGGTGCAAGATGAACCTGCTCTGACTCTCAGACTGTGAGCTCTCATTTTCTTAGTTTAAGAGGTACTGCATGTTCAGACATCTCAGGCAGTGTGTGCCACATCACTATGTACTCAAGTTTAGGTTTTATGATGCTTTGAAAATACTCGGCACAGAATATCACCTTAGTAATTCTGACTGGTTGAAACTGGCATAACATTTACATGTGCATTTTTGTATATGCCAAAAATCATACGGTTATTTCTTTATTATTACATTTACATTTATTAACTAAGAATATCCACATGGGAAATTCCATTTTCAGTGGAATCCTGGGAGGCAACTCCAAATAAATATACAGAGACTAAATCATAGATATATATATATATATATATATATATATATATATATATATATATATATATGTTAGACTCTATTAATCTAACTGGACTAAAAAATGTGTTATACTTGTAAAAAAGACTGCAAAATGTGTTCTATATGTACAATGTTATGAAGACTCATGATCTATATGTACATTGTAATGATTGTATATGAAACCACCTGTGGAGCTGTTCTCCCCAGGCTTCCACTGAAAATGGACATGTATCCAGTTGGACTAACCCGGTCAATAAATGTAAAATAAAAAATATCTATCTATCTGTATATATATATATATATATATATATATATATATATATGTGTGTGTGTGTGTGTGTGTGTGTGTGTGTGTGTGTATAAAACTATATAATGAATGACCAAATGCTAAAAAAGACTGACCACATAACTGAAAAAAAAAAACAATTTTCAACAGGCTTTATCTACTTAATTTATGATCCTTCATACTACCAAAAATACAAAAAAAAAAAACAAAAATACTCCCTAACACACCTCATATAAAAAGCAATAACACCATTTAATGCCACTAGAAGCACACAACTCTACATTAAAATAAAAACAAAAATCACTTAACCCTGACATGAGGGCTTCACTGCCATATCCCCTTAATTAAATATGCCAACTTCATGAAAGCACAACCTCCACAAAAAAGCAATCAGCCCAAATAGCATAACCTGAGAAAACATAATTTGACTAAAAATACTCTTCACTTTATAATCAGTCCCTTGTAAGTCCAACCAAATGCTCAGAACCTGTGTGTATATATGGGTGTATAATACAGGACCTGTATGTACATATGGGTGCATAATACAGGACCTGTATGTATATTTCGATGTATAATACCAGACCTGTATGTATGTATGTATGTATGTGTGTGTGTGTGTGTGTGTGTGTGTGTGTGTGTGTGTGTGTGTGTGTGTGTGTGTGTGTGTGTATATATATATATATATATATATATATATATATATATATATATATATATATGTATAATACAGGACCTGCATGTATATATGGGTGCGTAATACAGGACCTGTATGTATATATGGGTGTATAATACAGGACCTGTATGTATATGTGAAGACAGGTGAAGGCTGCCAGCCTAGCCAGATAGAATTTTGTAGATAATTCTGTCATTTGTAAATATTAATGTAAGCCACAGGCTTGTTCGCTTAAATGTGACAAGACTGCATTGGATATTGAACTGCAAAAATGTAACAACAGTGCACTCTGCTGTAAGAAAGCTAAGTCAAGCATTTCATGACTGTTTTTGATGTTAAAATTCAGTCTAGAGGGAGGCATCCTGCCTATTGTTTTAAGACGAGAGTTAATGGCTAGAATTTGCATGTATAAATGTCCTTTATTGCTCTGGTTTCTGACGGGGTGCAAAGAATGTAAATGTAGTTTCTGTTAGCCTGGGAACACCAGAGAAGTGTGAAGAATGTCATATGTAGCAGCTCTGTGTTGTCAATTTAAAGAGAGAGAATCAGAGAGCTCAGAGCATTTTGTCTTGATAACATCCAACATCACCAGCACTGCTTTGCTCTATATGTAATTTATTTAGAATTGTGTTTTCTGTTAGATATAGCTATGGAATAGGAAGATTAAGCTAATTTGTTTTTCTGCGATGTCAGAACTTTTCTACGGTATTATTTTAAGTATTTCTTCATGCTCTCTGAACTCTTGCCTGGCACTGTGTAGTAAGACGTATTGTCTTGTGTTTTTATTATTTATTATTAAATATTTTTAAATGCCTCACAGCAAGAGGTTCTCCGGTTCGATTCTCGGCTGGGGTGCCTTCTGTATGGAGTCTGCATATCCTCCCTGTGGTCACGTGGGTTTCCTCTGGGTGCTCTGGTTTCCTCCCACATCCCAAAGACATGCTGTAGGTGGATTGGACACTCTAAATTGGCCATAGGCATGAGTGCGTGCGTGTGTGTGCCTTCTGTGGAAGGTTGGGCGCTGGGCTGGCAACTCGACACTGCAAAACTCCACTGCCAATCATGACCAGACAGTTGATCCGCTGTGGCGACCCCTAACCGGGAAAAGCCGAAAGAAGAAGAAGATTAAATATTTTTAAACCTTTCAACTGTGGCTGTTTTGTGTAGAGATAATTTAAGCTCTAAGAGTACATTGCATGTATATAGTGATACCGTACCAAGTCACTCCAAATAAGCCTTGACTGTTAGGTTGCGCTTACCAGTTGGATAATAATATTGCACAGTAATAATTGGACACCCTTCATAAAGGCCTTTGAGTAGCTGATAAATATTAGCTGGGTGGTGGCAGTGATTTCTACCATATAGTCTGGGTAAAAGGGGCACAGCCAGAGAACCTGTGCCAGCCTTCCCAAGGATTGTCTGTGTGGTTGTATAAACTCTTATCTCAAAGTACGTGTGTCAGCTACTTGGGCAGGGACATAAAGCACTGGTTGGACAGAGAGGGTGCTGGAGGTTTTAGCTTGCCCACTAGGCTGAGATCTGGACCCTATAGCTGTGCCAGTGGGGAGTCTTATTGGGAATCTGAAGAGAAAGGGAGAAACCAGCCCCAGACTGACTGTGATGCCTGTGTGCTCTTAAGGGAAATTGTACTTTACTGTGTGTGTATTTATTATCATTTCTATATATGGACACCCTTCACTGGTGTTAGTGGTGAGGACTGAAACTTCTTGATTGCTGGGGCCAGAGCACGGGCATCACAGTATATATTGGTATATAATACAGGACCTGTATGCATATATGGGTGAATAACACAGGACTTGTTTGTATATATGGGGGTATAATACATGGAGAGAGTTCTCTAATCAAACATAAAAATGTTAAAAATACAAAAATATTGATCGCAAAAGATCAAATACAGTTTAATCAAAAGGAAAAGAAATGTTTTATGCCCGTGCACTCCCATACACCCTCTGCTACTTATACATGCCAATTCAAGAACAGCAGGGAAAGGACAAATCCCTACCCTTAACGTTCAAACAAGTGAACATTTGATGTAATAAGTTACTCACATATATGGATGTGTGTGTGTGTGTGTGTGTGTGTGTGTGTGTGTGTGTGTGTGTGTGTGTGTGTGTGTGCGCAAGCGGGCGCGTGAGTGTGTGGTGTGGAAGAACAACCTCAGCAGGGCTAGTCAACCAACGGTGTAAATCTTGGCTCTAGATGATTGTCACTGTTGAAGTGACACCCCAACTCCATGTAAAAAATGGGAAAAAGGGGTTGTGGATGGATGGATAGATGGATGGATGGATCTATATATATCTATGCGCATACATTATTTATATAAATGTGATAATCAGGCATATTTTTTATTTTGCATGTGTATATATGTTTGTAAACATATATATATGTTTTCATATGTTTATGATTATTTTGTTGTTCATTACCATGTTTATTTGAGCTTGGAATAAAAGATTAAAGGTAGTATTTATTAATATCCATAAGGTCTACAAACGTTCTTGTTACTCAGTTTGAAAGAATGATTCATTTAGTGTCATCTTATGTCTTTCTAAAATGTGTAAAATGCCATATTTTTGGAGACTGGGTTAGATCACACTGATGACATGGATGAAACCAGTTTGTGATCCAGTTAATGCTTTATGGTGGAGTAGTGATTAATCTGTTTTAAATTTCAGTTTGGAGTGCTGGATGTTCTTTGGTATAACACACACACACATATATATATATATATATATATATATATACACACACACACACATACATACATATATGGATCTACTTTCTGCTAACAAAAGTACAACAAATCGAATGTTAAAATAATGAGCACATAATATTGAAAGTGCATTCTAATGAGCATTCACTTTACAGAGAGTAAAATCTTGACTCCACCTGTACTAATGTACCGTATTCAACAATGGAGGATGTGTGCAGACTTGCTCCTGGGGTCCTTGGTGAAGTTTGGATGGTGCACTGGTAGCATTGTCAGCTCACAGCAAGAGGTACTCTGATTTGATTCTCGGCTGGAGTACCTTCTGTGTGGAGTCTGCATGTCCTCCCTGCATTCATGTCAGTTTCCTACGGGTACTCCGGTTTCCTCCCTCATTACATAGACATGCATCTGGAGCATTTCTCCCCAGGCCTCCACTGAAAACTAGCTTTGTTCCAAGTCGGACATTCCCGGTAAACAAATGTTAACTAAATAAATAAATAAAATATCTGTGCTGAATGAGCTTTTTTTTGCCAAGAATCCAGAATCCTGTGGAATCTCACTGGAGATTTAAATGTATAATGGGGAAACATGTCTGCGATGTTTACAATGTGTTGATAGCTACAGTATGGGAGAAAAATAGAGTGGACGAAATCTGACAGAGATTGTCAGCTGCTTGCCCACCTTCTCCCCCGAAAAAGAGCTTTGATATGAAGGTAGCAGCAATTTCAAACTATCTTTGATCACATGGTTGAATATGACAAATTGGAGTATGTGAGAGCGATAGCTTCACTTTTAAAAATGTGATTATCTCATTTTTTGTTATATACTCCATGTTTTTCACAGTTTGAAGGTGTTAGATTTTTATTTTTTACTTTTCTGAAGCCGCACAATTTGGTGGTATGTTACAGTTCGGTTTAATGTTATCTGGAGCAGGTGGGTGTTCATGTACAACTCCGCTAAAGGTGAATTTGGTGATTTGAACTTCGGTAACTTGCAGTTTCAATATAGTTAGCTCACGTTTTTGACGTTTGGTGGATTGTACTTTCATTAATAGAAAGTAGATCCATATATATATATACATAAGCATACATACATACATACAGACACAGACACACAGACACACACAGACACACACACACACACACACACACACACACACTCAGAGACAAACACAAATGAATTGACTATACCGAATGGTACAATATATAAACACATATGTAAACTGACTAGTGATGTAACAATTTTGATCACATTTGCATTAAAAAATGGACAAAATAATATACAATATGAAAATCAAGTGTAGTATAATGTTGTTTAATGCCAGTGCAGTGGTGTAGAGAGATAAGCCCTGAGTATAGGTCAAGCGACTCAGATTTTATTAACGGCTTGGGCATCTAAGACATTGGCAGGGAGAATGGGCATGTCCACCCTGGGGATTAAATGTGCTTGGGAGCACCTCACAGCTGATTCCTGGCAGCGGGCAGGGACATGCGGGGCAGCACTGTCCTTAACGGAAATACGTGGGAGACGCTGGCTGAGTCAACACAGAGGCGAGATGATATGGCAGCACATCCTCGTTGTATGACTGCCCCCTACTCGTTCAATGAGTGTACATGGAGGTCATCTTAGCGAATACAATGAAACTTCTCAGCACCCAATATAAAGCTGCATCAGGAGCCTCAGTCTCCTTAACAGCCACAAGCATGAGTCACAGAAAAATGGAGGAGGAAGGAGCACCCAAAATGGAGGAGGAAGGAGCACCCAGCTGACTCAGTGGACAAGGATAAGTCCGGGGGTGCAGCTGACAGTAAGCTGTGAGGAGACAAAAAATGAGTAAAGTATATCCGGGCAAAATAAAACTGAATGGATAAATAGAGAAGGGAAGGCAGAGCCAGGGAAATGATTTGAAATGAAAACTAGAAACACGAAGACTCAGATAAATATAAAGATAATTTTATGCATTTTACAATTTAGTAAGAAGCAGAAGGAAAGTAATCAAGTGAGATTTTACGTAAGTAAGACATTAACTTGCACTGCATTTATAAATCCCACTGCATAATATGGTGCAGTAAAATAAAATACCTGAAACATATTAGAGAATTTTATACAAAATTAATCTTAACCTGGTACTGCAGCTGCAAATCCAGTTCTTATGGAAAAGTTAAGTTAGAACGGATCTGAATTTTGCATACATGTGTTGTAATTCTTGGAAATTCTATCTGAAATATCAAGCAATCATTTCTTTCAAATGTCAAAAAAGTATAACAAAAACTGTATATGGAAACTTTGAGTATAATGAATCATCTGCCATACAGACCGAATGGCAGTCCTGGTGATTATGTTGCTTAGTTTACTGCATTTGGATAAGCTGAGAATTTCCTTTTTTTTCATCTCTTTTTTTTTCACCTACAAGAACACTTGTTGAACAGTTCAAAAGTCATGTCCCAAAAGTATCTTAATATATCTTTGTATTACTTCCAGAGGTGATTGACAAGAATGAGAACTGATTTTATATTTTCCCTAAGCATCTATGTCCATGTGTGTAGAAAAATAAGTGGATTACACTGAAGACAGTTTATTTAGTTTAAGAAATTCAAAATAAAGGTCAATTTAAGTTGAGATGACAAAAAAAACACACGTACAAGCATACTTTTCCCTTAATCTGTGTTTGGTTATGTGCAGTTTAAGTCCATTTAAGTTCTAGAAAAAATTAATTGTTAAAGTCCATAGCCTTGGCATATCTGCTTATTTCACACTGCCTTATAACCGAAACATAGATACAAAATCAGGTCTCTGGTTCTTCTCAAGTAGCCACAGTGAGGCTAATGCTATTTTTTTTGAGTAAACCCACATACCAGTTCCTGACGCTCTACAGCTTTATCTGGTTGAGGTCCCCCCCCAACAGTCTTCATTTTGGTCACAAACTCTGTGAGCGGCACATAACTGTAATGTTATTTGATTTAAGTCATTCTTTAAACTACTTTTCAGGTGGTTCCACATTAGGTGTTCCACATTACCTATGCTCTTACAAGCTTTTACTACTGCATTACTCTTATCTGTGCAACTATCTGGGTTTTACCACAATATATAGAATAGACAGAAATTCAAATAGTATTTCTGAGCTATTAGTCACTATGTCTCTATACATTTATTGGTTACTACGGCAAAACCTTTTTTTTTTTATTTTGATTTAGTAATCAGGGTAGAACCCTGTTCTCACTGGAGCACTTTCAGTGTGAACCCAAACAAAATACAATGACAAGATTGCAATAAATGTATTTTCATAGCAAGCACACAAAGAATGTGCAGTATTACAATTCACTTGGGGATTACATGCACCCAAACAGTTACAGCCCTGAGATGAAATATGTTATGAGGTTTGAAATATGGAGAATGCAAAATATACACTATTTAGAATTAGTTATAGTACCGACAACTGGCAGAAATCATGCTATGTGTGAAGCAGACTGGAAGTCTGAGGTGAGAGAATGAGTGAGAGCAGAGGTAGACAAGAGCTCATGTGTAGGAAGAGATAAACAAAAGGTCAGATTTCTATATGAGGGGCTGAGATACTTCCATGAGTTAAGATATGGAGGATTTCTCTCTATGACTATGCATTTGGTAAAGTTGAAATACAAGATGAATACACAAAACAATATGAAGTAGATTTACTTTGTACAGTATATATGAAGTAGTAGAAATGTTTTTGTTTTGTGTGGATTGCAATGAAAGATTACTAGTGACTCTGCTAAGTTATGCTATCATGTTGTAGGCAAGTACAGGAAGCCCATTTTAATAGGAACTTTTTAAGCTGGGATCCGAATTTCCTGTAAGAGTTACCTCTTTTTAGCTTAACAGGGAAAGACTTTCAGACTTTATGTATGATCAAGCTTCTATTCATAACGAAACTGCTTTATGTTCTAGATACGGATGTCATGAAATTTGCTCGTGGGTAAGAAACTTTAGCCAAAAATAACTCACAAAAAGAAGCTTATTACCATCAGCTCAGCACTTGTATTCCTACTACTTTCGGGACTTCAGCAGAACTATAACCATCTTGTAAAAAACATTTAAATATAAGAGTTATAAAAGTCACATGGATACCAACAACCAATGAAAATAATAAAACAATGAATGCTTTATTTCACCAATACATTACAATGCTTCATTCTTCAGAGTTTACAGAACAGGCATGATTTAACCCTGGGTGGACCGTGGCATTGAGTATTAATTGCCATTTTAGCTCCCCTGAATCCAAATATTCATTAGTTATCCATCCCTGGGAATCCTGTCCAACCTGTTCTATAACCATAAACTTAAACTAATAGTATTAAAATCAATTGTATGTTTGTAGAGTGCATTTGCAATTTTACCACTGCATATATCTAAAAGATGTTCATAGATTCGATTTTTTAACCTCCTGAAGGTCTTCCCCACATAAAAGACGGAACACAACTGACATCTTGCCAGGTATACTACACCTTTAGAATAACAAAAATAATGTCCTTTGATTTTATATATATGATTCTCTGATGGTGAAACTATCCCCCATCACCTAAGACAATGGCAGCAGCAAACACATTTTACTGTTCCATTTCACTTTAATTTTAATTGATTATGAAACTTAATGTTGGACTCATAATACATTAAATCTGGGGCTTATCACCAAACTTTTCCAAAACAGTCACTCCAGGGGAAATAATTCTACCTCTTTATACCCCACTAATTTAATCAAAAATGGAAAAAAAAGTGATTTTCATAGTTCCTGAATAGGCTGTCTAAAAAACTTGTAAAGGTGCATTCATTCTTTATTAAAAAAAAGTCATATAACTGTAAAACTTGAACTGTCAAGAAAGACCTCAGGCCAATCAAGTAGTAATGCCTCACAGTTGTAACACTTGATTCCTCAAACACCAAACTTCTCCAAATTACAAAATTGCATCCAATAACACTTACAGATTTATTATATCATCAAGTAACAGAGTTCATTACTTTTTAGCCTTACAGAAAGTGAACTGGTTACCTATTACTGCCAGAGACAGCATTCAACTGTGTTCTTTTACATTTAAACTGCTTCAATGGGGCTACTGCCCCTCCTCAGCATCAAAGATCACCATCAGAAACATCACCACCACCTAGAAATCTACTAATCCCAGCAGTACTTCACTGGTCATTCTTCCACCTATCAGTGTCACACAGGAAAAAGTATTTGTGAAAACAATACTGACTGCCTGGAACTTACCATGACATGACACCCATTTTTTAGAAAAAAAATGACTGAACCCCTTAAAGAAGATGAAATAAAATGTAGCTCTTTACTAAACAATGGAAAAATATTTTTCTTACTTTATACGCTGCTAAAAAACTTTAATTCGTTAAGTAATTTTCCTTGCTGTTAGAAGAATGGATTCTGGTCTGGTTGGTCTATTAACACTGTGTATAATGTATAGTTTATAAAATCTTAACCTCCTCTCAAAACTGCAAATAACGTACAACTTGCAAATGCTTAAACTTCTAATTCTGTACAGTTTTTTGTACAGTACATGTGATTTACCATAATGTACTGGTTTGCATGCATCTCTGCCATATGGCTTGGGTTGTGGGTGATTTACCACAATGTATGTGTGTGTATGCATCTCTGCCATATGGCTTGGGTCGTGAGTGATTTACCATAATGTACGTGTTTGTATGCATCCCTGACTTGTGGCTTGGGTCGTGGGTGATTTACCATAATGTACTTGTTTGCATGCATCTCTGCCATATGGCTTGGGTCGTGAGTGATTTACCATAATGTACGTGTTTGTATGCATCCCTGCCTTGTGGCTTGGGTCGTGGGTGATTTACCATAATGTACGTGTTTGTATGCATCCCTGCCTTGTGGCTTGGGTCGTGAGTGATTTACCATAATGTACGTGTTTGTATGCATCCCTGCCTTGTGGCTTGGGTCGTGGGTGATTTACCATAATGTACGTGTTTGTATGCATCCCTGCCGTGTGGCTTGGGTCGTGGGTGATTTACCATAATGTACGTGTTTGTATGCTTCCCTGCCATATGGCTTGGGTTGTGGGTGATTTACCACAATGTATGTGTTTGTATCAATCTCTGCCATATGGCTTGGGTCGTGAGTGATTTACCATAATATACGTGTTTGTATGCTTCCCTGCCATATGGCTTGGGTTGTGGGTGATTTACCACAATGTATGTGTTTGTATCAATCTCTGCCATATGGCTTGGGTCGTGAGTGATTTACCATAATGTACGTGTTTGTATGCTTCCCTGCCGTGTGGCTTGGGTTGTGGGTGATTTACCACAATGTATGTGTTTGTATCAATCTCTGCCATATGGCTTGGGTCGTGAGTGATTTACCATAATGTACGTGTTTGTATGCTTCCCTGCCATATGGCTTGGGTTGTGGGTGATTTACCACAATGTATGTGTTTGTATCAATCTCTGCCATATGGCTTGGGTCGTGAGTGATTTACCATAATGTACGTGTTTGTATGCTTCCCTGCCGTGTGGCTTGGGTCGTGAGTGATTTACCATAATGTACGTGCTTGTAAGCTTCCCTGCCATATGGCTTGGGTCGTGGGTGAAAGGATCCTTGGACAAGTCCACTCATCTGGTTAACAAAGCTAATATACAGACAAGTTGCTGCACTAATTCAAGGCTAAAAGTAAACTGAGGCAGGTAAAGACATTAGTGAAGAAAAACACACACAGAAACAAAATATCACTCCAATGAGGGACTGAAAAAAGTTTCAAAGACTGTAAATAACATAGAATCAAAAGATATGGTGAAATGCACATTGCTGCCTTTAAAGACAGAAATGCAATAAGACAACAGCATTTCTCAAAGGTGAAATTTCTCTATGTAGGCAAAACCTACTGAATATTTTGTATGTTCTAGAGTAAAGTACATTCCATAAACTAAATTAAATAAATTAATAAATTAAATACTCAAAATAATCTGTAAGTGAAAACATTTCTAATATTTTTATATTTTTTTGTTAAACTAAGTGTGTCACAGTTGAGTACATCTCTAACCTCAAACTTCTGCTGCAGCTCCACATTTCCATCATCAGCGTCTGGGATTGGGACATTGTAGTACTCGCCTTCTTCTTGGTTCAACAATTTATACCTATGGGGAAGCAAAGGAGACGTAACTAAAACACATCCATAACTAACCACGAGACAAGCGACGCAAAAAATGTCTTGTCATTTTATACATATAAAAGATCACTGGTGTGGCTCCGATCTTTATATCCAACTTGGCCTTTGCTGCCATCAACATCGTCTGCCTCCACTGTTTCCAAAAATCACAACATTTGCCAGTCAAACCTGCTTTTACTTTATGTGACCAATGTATGGGAATTGTAGTTTTAATATCAAACCTTGCAGTGACAAGTTGAGATTTATTTCTTTAAGAAGTGTGTGTGTGTGTGTGTGTGTGTGTGTGTGTGTGTGTGTATATATATCTATGTCTATCTACATTTATATATATATATATATATATATATATATATATACATTTATATATATATATATATATATATATATATACATATATATATATATATATATATATATATATATATATATATACACACACACTCAAAATCGAATTTGAAAACAGCGAGACTAAATAATAAAGCTAATAAAGCTAATAAAACAGGACAAATCCCAATACTACCAGTCTGCCCTAGACTCCTCACAACACAGGCCCAAACATTTCTGGTCCTCCATAAACTCCATCCTCCACCCAGGTAAACTCAGTACCCCTCCTCCTAACATCCCTCACTCCTCAGAAAATATTGCTACCTCATTCAACACACACTTCACCCAAACCATACTATCACTAGCTAAACACCACAACCCCCCTTCCCCTCCAACCCACACCTTCAACTAGTAATCTCCCCACTGCCTTCTCTTTTTCTCCTGTACCTACCTCCAACATAAAAAAACTCTTAACTAAACTTAAACCCACCAAATTAGCAGCAGACAGCCTCCCAAGTGAATACCAACAAATCGCAGCTGATGCTCTGGCCTACCCAGTATCCATCTTGATTAACGGATCTCTGTCAGAAAGTTACGTTCCCACACTGTGGAAAGTATCAAATATAATTCCCCTCCACAAAGGTGGACCCTCCACAGAACTAACCAATTACCGCCCCATAGCTATTCTCTCTCTCCACTCTCCAAAATACTAGAGAGATGCATACACTCTCAGGTCTCAGACTACCTCCTTACTAACAACCTCCTTTCCAGTACTCAGCATGGTTTCCGACCAAACCATAGCACCACCACTGCCTTACTCTCCTTTACTAACACTATCCTTCAGCATAAAAGTAATGGCTATCTCTCCTCTGCTACTTTCCTAGACCTATCTAAAGCATTTGACATGGTCCCACACAACCAACTTATCTCTGTCCTCAATAACCTATCCTTCTCACAATCAGTCACCAACTGGTTTCAGAGTTACCTGTCTGACCGCCAACAATCTGTTGTATGGCAGAATGACATATCTCCCCAACTACCTGTCTCCATAGGGGTTCCCCAAGGATCCATCCTTGGACCCCTACTCTTCTCTGTTTACACCAATAATCTAGCCTCTGCCACCAAACATGGAATACTCATACAATACGCAGATGACTTGACCATCATCTGTTCAGCCCAGTCTCTACCAAAACTGCAAAAAGTCACACAGGAAGCCTTTTCCTCTGTTGAAACAAGGTTATCCGATGCCCGATTAATACTCAACCCAAACAAAACTAAACTACTCATCTTCCAACCCACCAAACATACTCAAAACAACTCTCACTTTAACATCACGGCAAAAGACAACACCACTATATACCCAACTAAACACACCAAATTGCTAGGAGTGGAAATAGACAATAAACTAAAATTTGACATTCAAATATCCAGGACTATAAAAAAGTCCACAAAAAACTAGGAGCGTTATACAGAAATAAGCAATTTCTCACCAAAGCAGCAAAGATCTCAATAGCAAATTCCCACCTTATCTCCACCCTACTTTATGCCTCTCCAATATATACCAACCTACGGCAATGTGATCTAAACAAGCTAGAGACCTGCTACAACAAAATCGCCAAATTCGCCACAGGGGCATCCTACCGTAGTCACCACTGTCTCTCACTTGCTGAACTGGGCTGGCTTGAACTCCCTCACCTCCTTCAGTGGTATCAACTCTCACTCGCCCACAAACTAGTAAACCATCCACTAAATGTCCCATCCCTACAGAATCTACTCCAACCCTATCGCACCACCAAACCACTAAGATCCAGCAGCAAAAATCACTTGCAGATCACTAAAGCCAATAACTGTGCTGGTGAAGCACTATTCTCTTGCGCCATAGCCAAATTATGGAATTCACTCCCACCCACAATTACCTCCATACCATCATGCACCCACTTCAAAACTTTACTAAAAGCGCAACTAAAAACATGCTGGCTATGGCCTTGTAACTCCCACTCTAATATCATCCACCCCATCCAACCACTACCTTTCTTTCCACTCCACTAACTACCTTGATTATAGCAAGCTCAGATGCTCATAAGCCAGTACTTATTATACAGCACGAACTTCTTCTTCTTGTAACATTTGTTAATGTCTGGTATGCACTTCACAGATAAAGATTTAGTTGTCTACTGATGTACTATGTTCTTCATCTGTAAATATGTTGTAAGTAATTGCTATGTAAATTGTTAATCACTATGTAATCCAATGTAAATACTGTCTGTTTATTTTAACTGTGAAGCTTTTCTCCCCGGGCCTCTGCTGAAAATGGACCTACGTCCAGTCGGATACTCCCGGTCAACAAATTTAAATAAATAAATAAATAAATCATTGATAACTCAAATCATCGAAAACTCATAACATCGAATCTCAAATCACTTAAAACTACAAAGCAACTAGAAATAATATCCCACAGAGTTTTTACTACATTTATGCAGGGGGGCAAGCCACCCTGCACCCCCCCCATGTGGGGGTATCTGCCCTTCACACCCCCCAGTACAGTAAATATACCAACTCCAAGGTCGCACTACAGTGGGGGAAAAAGGTAATTTCCTAACCCCACTGTAGTGCGACATTGGAGTTGGTATATTTAAATTTCGGGGTGTGTGGGGGCGGAGCCCCCCACTTAGGGGGTGCATAAACATAGTAAACAGTATCTGGGATGTTATTTCTAGTTGCTTTCTAGTTTACAATTATTTGAGATTCGATGATTTTGTCTTGTCTGGCTGTTTTGAAATTCAATGAAA